>NC_043962.1:13290002-13345002 GCF_902148855.1 Sphaeramia orbicularis | reverse complement strand
AGTATGTCGATCTAGTACGAGGTCACGGATGGGAAGTCACAGGTTTGACTGACATTCTAGTGCATTTTCATCGGTAGAAGTTTGGAAAAAACATGAGTTACAGGTTGACTGGAACACAACATTAAATAGCACTTTGAAAATGAGAGCCACTGGTTAGGGTGGGGCAAACAGATGGGTGTGAAACCTGTCCGACCGAAGGCTAAGCTGAGACATTGACACTTGGACCTCACACAGCCAACTGAGCAGAGAAGCTCAAGCTCCTTTTATAGACTAGCACTGACTAATCACAGCCAGGTGAGGAGAAACATGGCAGGTGAACCCGATAACTACTGACGACCTGTGGACCAGAGCCTGACCCTGAAAGAAAACACTACTGTGGGATCTGTTCCCATAACGACGGGACATCATACATGTAACTCACACTCATGTTTGTCTTGTTTCTTGTTTTTGGACGACACTGACAGTAACTCTACAACTTCATCAGCTCATTGAAAATGTACCCAAACATCGAGCCTGTTTTCATGAATCCTATAACTGGGAGTAATTAGATAATTGTAATAATCAGGTCGGATATGTTTACATGCACTGGAGAAATGCAATAATCAAAAACCCTGGTTTAGACACTCCAGTATGCTCTAACTCTTGCATTGTTTTCTGCTTTATCAGTTTATTCTATTTATATTATTCATTGCTTTATCTCTTCACACTTACTGTCCTTTTTTTTTTTTTTTTTTTTTTTTTTTTTTTACTTTTTTGCTAGTGTTTTCAAGAGTGTATTCATATGCAACTGAGCTATTGTGACCAAGTAATTTCCCTTGTGGATCAATAAAGTTTGCTAAATCTAAGTCAATCCAAGCATACGTAAATAGTGTTTGTAGACTTCAACTTCCTGTTGTCTTCCACTCACGTTTGACTACGTAACTTATGTTTTCTACGATTTTAAATTTTAATTTTTCAAAACAAAACTGTTCAGCACCACAGTCAAAACAAAAATAGAGACTTACTGTCAACATAAAGACAGATTCCCATCACATTCATATCTGTATAATATAATAAGAGTTCATTTAAGAGCAGATGAAAGCCCGAGACAGAATTGAGGACACATTTCTTTCAGTGTAGTCCAAAAAGGGTTTCCAAATGTGGTTGAATATGTCAGTCTTAGAATGTGCCAAGCACGTCAAAAAGTCAAGTGGAATGTTCTCCAATATTAACTTTGTCCGTTCAGAAATAGTAGGGGATTTATTAGAAGTTTAATGTAGTAATATATTCTTTAGGCACAAAAGGCTAAAATATTATCCAATTTATTGTTATGTTTATTATTAATACACTTATTTGGTAAGTCAAGTGGACAATTAGCTTCTTTTAGCCTTTATTTTAGTGTCCCTTAATGTGATTTTTCCACATTTAACATTAGCGACTTTTTTTAAATTACAATACCCCCCCCCTTTGGCAGATGGATATGTGATGTCATGTTTTTCCTTAAAACAGGAAAGATTAGATACACAGTGGGTACGGTTACATGACGTTTTTTAAATCCGATTTATTTTTCCAGAAGAAATGAATCCGGAACTAAAGTACTTTCTCTTCTGTTTACATGGAAATGTTAAACCCGAATAAAGGTTTACAAGAGAAACGTTTATTCGGTCCTCGCAGCCCTTCTGTTAGCTTAGCTTAGCATAGTCACTGCATTTCCATGGTCACACGTAGCCAGTTTTTTAAAGGTGATCTGAAGTCTTTTGTAAGTGATTTTGTGAAATCTGATTCTCCCTAATTATTTCTTTAGATCTGCGACTTACTGCACTCTTACAATCTTGGGACTGTTGTGTTGACGGAAGCTGGAAAATCTTTTTGTTGAATTAGCTTTGCTTTACCATTTTAGCTTTGCATTAGTTTTTATTTCCCAAGATTTTATTAGTGCAGTAAGTCACATCGCCATGATTTGAGCCTCAATTTGTGATCATATTGACCCCACCGGACTAAATGAATGATTAGGGAGAACTGAATTTCACAAAATCACTCATAAAATACTACAAATCACCTATAAAAGCCTGGCTACGTCTGACCATAGGAATGAAGCGATTATGCTAAGCTAGGCTAAGCTAAGCTAACAGAAGGGCTGCGAGAACAAGGCAGTCGGTGCACTGCAGTGCAAACTGATTTACCCACTTATCGAACTCATTAGTGCATGACAAATGAATTAATAAAAAACAAGTGGTGAACTCTTCCTTCAGGGTTTTCCAGGCTGGTAGATCCCATCAGAATAGCCCACTGGAACGGTTTGGGTTGACAAGACTGCATTGCATATTCTTCCGCCAGCGCAGAATGTGTACGTCATCGCGACAGGACAAGACAACGAGCATGCGCAGAATGGAAGGAATAAAGTCCAAACAGAATAAAGGGTTTACATGTCCCACGAATAATTTAGCCCGGATTCAAAAGTGGATTAAACCAGTGACTTTAATTGGGTTTAAATTTAATCCCAACTCTTCTTTTTCAACTGGAATAAGGTGTTTACATGGGCATTTGAAATAGGATCTAACCTTTAATCAGTTTAAACCAGGAATAAAAGTTGTCATGTAAACGCACAGATTGAATGGATCAATGGGGAAGTTTAATGTGGTATGGAAACCTTTTATTTCTTATGTGGAACAGCTGACAGTGCACCTTGACTTTGGTTAATGAGTGCTGTGTACAAAGTGATTGAGTGGAACCTTTTTATTTTTTTTATTTTATTTTTTTTTGTGGCGTCTTATACCTGTTATATATCTCAGTGTTTGTCTTACTTTTTTATGTTTGAAAGACTGAATATGAATAAAAATACATTGATCAAAAAAAAAATTACAATATTTTTAAAGTTCTCAATATTATGAGCATGAACAGTGTTGAGCGTATTCTGCCCTTACGCTGCAGTACGCCTCCTGCCTCCACAAATAGGTTTGTTTCAGCAGTTATGATCAATTTGTGTTAAAAATGCAGAGCTGAATACAGTGCACTGCTTCACAGTAAACATCAAAGTCTAAAATATGTGTACTTGCATAAACAACTGTAGGCTCATGTACAATCTCCTTTCCTACAACATGTTTGCTCAGAAAAATTGCAGGTTTTAGGTGACTCCAAGTCTATCCCTGAAACAGCCGTGACACTGTCGGAATTCCAATGAAGCCATTACCATCCTCACCCATTGTATTTTCAACCCTCATGTGCATATTTCTTTACTTTATATCTTTTTTTTCTGCCTTTTGTTTTTTCCTTCTCCTTCCCTTTGCCCTCTCCATATGTTGTCCTTTTCATTTTCTTACTTCCTGCCTGACATCTTAACACACTTTTCTCCCTCATTTGTTTGTCATTGTTCTCTTTTTTTATTTTTTTTCTTCTGTATTCTCACATCGTGTCCTCACCTTTCTCCTTTTCTCTTGCGCTCTCCTCTTGCCCTGTCTTCTCAACACCTTCTGATGCCTATCAAAGTCAGGATAATGAGAGGCAACTTTTGCGGAGCATATATTCGCCGGGGCCAGCGCTGTCATTCCTTGTGTTTTTTGTGCTATCATTAACAGTGAGTCAGCACGTGGCTGTCTAAGGTTAGAAACTATGTCAGGCTTAAAGATAATGAAGGCAGACTTGTTAGAGGGTGTTACACAATCACATTTTTTAATAATATATCTATTGCATGGATGCTCAGTTTAGATATGGATGCTTCTATGAAACTGGTCCCAAAAAACAGGACAGAGGGGCTAAAAATTCAAACCAGATGTAGACTAATGTTAGGAAGCAAGTTCGGAAGCACTTTGGGTCTATTTTAAAAATAAATTACTTACTGAGATAAAAGAGAAAATACTTTTCAGATAAAACACATTTTATATATTTTTTACGTTTTTTTTTAATACAAAAGTCTGCATGCAACACGATAAAAAGGACCTGAAAATTACGTGCAACTATTTTTTGAATATATTTTTATTCTCTCACAGGTACATTTTGGGAATCGAACTAATTATGCAAGGCAGAGCATTCACAAAAAATGACCACTGTTGCAAAATCACTCTCAATTTATTTGTGTTTCAATGGGCAGGTTCTGCATGTAATGCGAGTGGACACGATGGGTCTCACGCAAAAACCTGAAATGAGACTGAGATTCATGAAAAACCTGCATATCTAGTTAGAAAAACCACTAGGATCGCCAAATTTAACACAGTGTCTTTATTTACAGTGATATATAAGAAAATTTACAGCATGTTTTCAAGATAAATGCACTGACACTTTGGTAGCTTTTCCTGTCCCAATTTTGGCTCCAATATTTTATTAAAAATTCATTCATTTCAGTTTCGTGTTACACAATCACATTTTTTAATAATATATCTATTGCATGGATGCTCAGTTTAGATATGGATGCTTCTATGAAACTGGTCCTAAAAACGGGACAGAGGGGCTACAAATTCAAACCAGATGAAAACTAATGTTATGAAGCAAGTTTGGAAGCACTTTGGGTCCATTTTAAAAAATAAATATTTACTGAAATAAAAGAGAAAATATTTTTCAGATAAAACACATTTTTATATATTTTTTTTTAATTTTTTTTTTTTTTTACACAAAGTCCGCATGTAACACGATAAAAAGGACCTGAAAATTACATGCAACTATTTTTTTGAATGTCTTTTTATTCTCTCACAGGTACATTTTTTTGGGGGGGAATCGAACTAATTATGCAAGGCAGAGTGTTTCACAAAAATGGCCACTGTTGGCAAAATCACTCTCAATTTATTTGTGTTTCAATGGGAGGTTCTGCATGTAATGCGAGTGGGACACGATGGGTTGCACGCAAAACCTCAATGAGACTGAGATTCATGAAAAACCTGCATATTTAATTTAGAAAAACCACTATGATCGACAAATTTAACACAGTGTCTTTATTTACAGTGATATATAAGACAATTTACAGCCATGTTTTCAAGATAAAATGCACTGACACTTCGGTAGCTTTTCCTGTCCCAATTTTGGCTCCAATATTTTATTAAAAATTCATTCATTTCAGTTTCGTGTTACACAATCACATTTTTAATAATATCTATTGCATGGATGCTCAGTTTAGATATGGATGCTTCTATGAACTGGTCCTAAAAACGGGACAGAGGGGCTACAAATTCAAACCAGATGAAACTAATGTTATGAAGCAAGTTGGAAGCACTTTGGGTCCATTTTTAAAAAATAAATATTTACTGAAATAAAAGAGAAAATATTTTTCAGATAAAACACATTTTTATATATTTTTTTTTAAAATTTTTTTTTTTTTTTACACAAAGTCCGCATGTAACACGATAAAAAGGACCTGAAAATTACAGGCAACTATTTTTTTGAATGTCTTTTTATTCTCTCACAGGTACATTTTTTGGGGGGGGGAATCGAACTAATTATGCAAGGCAGAGTGTTTCACAAAAATGGCCACTGTTGGCAAAATCACTCTCAATTTATTTGTGTTTCAATGGGAGGTTCTGCATGTAATGCGAGTGGACACGATGGGTTGCACGCAAAACCTCAAATGAGACTGAGATTCATGAAAAACCTGCATATTTAATTTAGAAAAACCACTATGATCGACAAATTTAACACAGTGTCTTTATTTACAGTGATATATAAGACAATTTACAGCCATGTTTTCAAGATAAAATGCACTGACACTTCGGTAGCTTTTCCTGTCCCAATTTTGGCTCCAATATTTTATTAAAAATTCATTCATTTCGGTTTCGTGTTACACAATCACATTTTTTAATAATATATCTATTGCATGGATGCTCAGTTTAGATATGGATGCTTCTATGAAACTGGTCCTAAAAACGGGACAGAGGGGCTACAAATTCAAACCAGATGAAAACTAATGTTATGAAGCAAGTTTGGAAGCACTTTGGGTCCATTTTAAAAAATAAATATTTACTGAAATAAAAGAGAAAATATTTTTCAGATAAAACACATTTTTATATATTTTTTTTAATTTTTTTTTTTTTTTACACAAAGTCCGCATGTAACACGATAAAAAGGACCTGAAAATTACATGCAACTATTTTTTTGAATGTCTTTTTATTCTCTCACAGGTACATTTTTTGGGGGGGAATCGAACTAATTATGCAAGGCAGAGTGTTTCACAAAAATGGCCACTGTGGCAAAATCACTCTCAATTTATTTGTGTTTCAATGGGAGGTTCTGCATGTAATGCGAGTGGACACGATGGGTTGCACGCAAAACCTCAAATGAGACTGAGATTCATGAAAAACCTGCATATTTAATTTAGAAAAACCACTATGATCGACAAATTTAACACAGTGTCTTTATTTACAGTGATATATAAGACAATTTACAGCCATGTTTTCAAGATAAAATGCACTGACACTTCGGTAGCTTTTCCTGTCCCAATTTTGGCTCCAATATTTTATTAAAAATTCATTCATTTCAGTTTCGTGTTACACAATCACATTTTTTAATAATATATCTATTGCATGGATGCTCAGTTTAGATATGGATGCTTATATGAAAACTGGTCCTAAAACGGGACAGAGGGGCTACAAATTCAAACCAGATGTAAACTAATGTTATGAAGCAAGTTGGAAGCACTTTGGGTCCATTTTAAAAAATAAATATTTACTGAAATAAAAGAGAAAATATTTTTCAGATAAAACACATTTTTATATTTTTTTTTTTAAAATTTTTTTTTTTTTTTACACAAAGTCCGCATGTAACACGATAAAAAGGACCTGAAAATTACATGCAACTATTTTTTTTGAATGTCTTTTTATTCTCTCACAGGTACATTTTTTTGGGGGGGAATCGAACTAATTATGCAAGGCAGAGTGTTTCACAAAAATGGCCACTGTTGGCAAAATCACTCTCAATTTATTTGTGTTTCAATGGGAGGTTCTGCATGTAATGCGAGTGGACACGATGGGTTGCACGCAAAACCTCAAATGAGACTGAGATTCATGAAAAACCTGCATATTTAATTTAGAAAAACCACTATGATCGACAAATTTAACACAGTGTCTTTATTTACAGTGATATATAAGACAATTTACAGCCATGTTTTCAAGATAAAATGCACTGACACTTCGGTAGCTTTTCCTGTCCCAATTTTGGCTCCAATATTTTATTAAAAATTCATTCATTTCGGTTTCGTGTTACACAATCACATTTTTTAATAATATATCTATTGCATGGATGCTCAGTTTAGATATGGATGCTTCTATGAAACTGGTCCTAAAAACGGGACAGAGGGGCTACAAATTCAAACCAGATGTAAACTAATGTTATGAAGACAAGTTGGAAGCACTTTGGGTCCATTTTAAAAATAAATATTTACTGAAATAAAAGAGAAAATATTTTTCAGATAAAACACATTTTTATATATTTTTTTTAATTTTTTTTTTTTTACACAAAAGTCCGCATGTAACACGATAAAAAGGACCTGAAAATTACATGCAACTATTTTTTTTTGAATGTCTTTTTATTCTCTCACAGGTACATTTTTTGGGGGGGGAATCGAACTAATTATGCAAGGCAGAGTGTTTCACAAAAATGGCCACTGTTGGCAAAATCACTCTCAATTTATTTGTGTTTCAATGGGAGGTTCTGCATGTAATGCGAGTGGACACGATGGGTTGCACGCAAAACCTCAATGAGGACTGAGATTCATGAAAAACCTGCATATTTACATTTAGAGAAAACCACTATGATCGACAAATTTAACACAGTGTCTTTATTTACAGTGATATATAAGACAATTACAGCCAGGTTTTCAAGGATAAAATGCACTGACACTTCGGTAGCTTTTCCTGTCCCAATTTTGGCTCCAATATTTATTAAAAATCATTCATTTCGGTTTCGTGTTACACAATCACATTTTTTAATAATATATCTATTGCATGGATGCTCAGTTTAGATATGGATGCTTCTATGAAACTGGTCCTAAAAACGGGACAGAGGGGCTACAAATTCAAACCAGATGTAAACTAATGTTATGAAGCAAGTTTGGAAGCACTTTGGGTCCATTTTAAAAATAAATATTTACTGAAATAAAAGAGAAAATATTTTTCAGATAAAACACATTTTTATATATTTTTTTTAATTTTTTTTTTTTTTACACAAAAGTCCGCATGTAACACGATAAAAAGGACCTGAAAATTACATGCAACTATTTTTTTGAATGTCTTTTTATTCTCTCACAGGTACATTTTTTGGGGGGGGAATCGAACTAATTATGCAAGGCAGAGTGTTTTCACAAAAATGGCCACTGTTGGCAAATCACTCTCAATTTATTTGTGCTTCAATGGGAGGTTCTGCATGTAATGCGAGTGGACACGATGGGTTGCACGCGACACCTGAAATGAGACTGAGACTCATGAAAAACCTGCATATTTAATTTAGAAAAACCACTAGGATCACCAAATTTAACACAGTGTCTTTATTTACTGTGACATATAAGAAAATTTACAGCCATGTTTTCAAGATAAAATGCACTGACACTTTGGTAGCTTTTCCTGTCCCAATTTTGGCTCCAATATTTTATTAAAAATTCATTCATTTTGGTTTCGTGTCACACAATCACATTTTTAAATAATATATCTATTGCATGGATGCCCAGTTTAGATATAGATGCTTCTACGAACCTGGTCCTAAAAACAGGACAGAGGGGCTACAAATTCAAACCAGATGTAAACTAATGTTAGGAAGCAAGTTTGGAAGCACTTTGGGTCTGTTTTAAATATAAATATTTACTGAAATAAAAGAGAAAATATTTTTCAGATAAAACAAATTTTTATATATTCTTAAAAAATTTTTTACACAAAAGTCCGCATGTAAAAAGGACCTGAAAATTACGTGCAACTATTTTTTTGAATGTCTTTTTATTCTCTCACAGGTACATTTTTTGGGGGGGGAATCGAACTAATTATGCAAGGCAGAGTGTTTCACAAAATTACCACTGTTGCAAAATCACTCTCAATTTATTTGTTTCAATGGGAGGTTCTGCAAGTAACGCGAGTGGACACGATGGGTTGCACGTGAAACCTCAGATGAGACTGAGATTCATGAAAAACCTGCATATCTAGTTTAGAAAAACCACTAGGATCGACAAATTTAACACAGTGTCTTTATTTACAGTGATATACAAGACAATTTACAGCCATGTTTTCAAGATCAAATGCACTGACACCTTGGTAGCTTTTCCTGTCCCAATTTTGGCTCCAATATTTTATTAAAAATTCATTAATTTAGGGAATTTTAGTATTCAGTATGTAAGCATTTGTTGGGCAAAGTGAAAAGGACCTGCAAATATACTTAATCACTGTTATATTTACATGAAGTGTATGTGATTATTCACTCTGAACACAGTATATAATTTATTAAATGTTTATCTGTCTTACACACTGATAACTAAATATTTTAATGACTTATCCTCTCCAGTGTTAAACATGTGGTGAATCACTGCAACTGGAACTAGGCTTCAGTAGTTGACAGTCTGCAAATAATATTTAATACATTAACCAACAGTGTGTAAGTAAAAGTGAAAAAGAGTAGATGAGCTTTAATATTCATGCTTGGTTATTTGGAGAAATTCTATTGTTTATAGTAAATATTTAATTCTTAATGAAAATACTGCCAATCTGTCATGGACCTGGGTTACACGCGAAACCTAGAATGAGACTGAGGTTCATGAAAAACCCACATGTCTGGATTAGAAAAAAAACACTAGGATCAACAAATTTAACAGTGTCTTTATTTATAGTCTATATAAAACCATTTCAAGCCATGTTTTCCAGATCAAATGCACTGACACCTAGGTAGCTTTTCTTGTCCCAATTTTGGTCCTATTTCTGGCCCCACTATTTTATTAAAAATTCATTAATTTTGGGATGGCTCAGAGCAAGAGTATAATTTATTTATTTATTTTTTTTTTTTTTTGCATTTATCTGAGGTCATCATTAAGTACATCCTGGGGGAAAATATGTCTAAATTTCTCTTTTATTATTGGGTCTAAAAAGTGGAAAATTGG
Source organism: Sphaeramia orbicularis (assembly GCF_902148855.1). Classification (NCBI taxonomy): domain Eukaryota; kingdom Metazoa; phylum Chordata; class Actinopteri; order Kurtiformes; family Apogonidae; genus Sphaeramia; species Sphaeramia orbicularis. The sequence continues at coordinate 13,334,972 of NC_043962.1, read as the reverse complement.
GGTCAATTTCATCATGAAATTGTTTGTTAAACCATCATTTCCTGCATGATGTTGAATGATATTAACCCATGAAGACCCAGTGCTACTTTTGTGGCAGTTCCCAAATGAATTTTTCTGTAGATTTAACCTTTTTGAAGTGATTTATCTCCATTTATTATAATATTATCCTCTGTATTTGGGTTGGGGGTTTTTTTTTGGTTTTGTGAAAGTCATATATTTTTCTATATCTAATTTACTGATCATGTAGATGTTCATAAAAGCTCAGATTAAAATTGAGAGTTATTACATCAGAAACCGAAAAAACTGAAGACAAAGTGAGTTTTTCCACCAAAGATATTATTATCCGAACATAAACCAAGGGTCTCCAGCCACTGTCACTGATCCAACTCCATGGGTTTTACTGGTGAATCAATGTTGTAGAATAGGGGTGTCAAACATGCGGCCCGCCAAAGGGTCCAGTTCGGTCCCTGGGATGTTTTTGCCAAGTGCAAAAATTCCACAGTCTAGAATTGAATTAAGCGAAAAAAAAATTTAGCTTGAATAAAGGAAAAAATTATGAATTAAGCCCAAAAAAAAAAAAAAGTCTTCATTTAAGTTAAAAAATAAATAAATAAATAAAATCTTCACTTAAGCCAAAAAAATCTCAAATTTAGCAAAAAATCTTCAATTAAGCCAATAAAAATCTTGAATTGAGACAAAAAAAATCTTGAATTAAGACAAAAAAAAGTCTAGAATTAACAACTTAATTTTTTTCTTTGTTTTAGTGCAAAAAATAACATTAAATTATGAAAATATTTACAGTTACAAACTATCCTGTAACACTAAAATGTGAATAACCTGAACAAAGACGAACAACCTGAAATGTCTAAAGAAAATTAAGCACAATTTTAACAATTTTTCTGCCTGTTCCTCAGTGTTTAATGTCTTTGTAGATCTGATCCATAATGCACATGGAGAAATGACAAGTTGAGGAATAATATTGTTAAAATTGCACAAAATTTTCTTAAGTTTTTAAATTTAAATTTCAGTTTATTCAGGTTTTTTTTTTTTTTTTTTGATAGTTTATAAAAGTACATATTTTTCATAATTTAATGTTCTTTTTACACTAAACATAAGACAAAATTTGGAGTTCTCATTATTTATAGGTTATTATATTATATTTTCTGGTCCGGCCCACTGCAGATCAAATTTAGCTGAATATGGAACCTGAACTAAAATGAGTTTGACACCTCTGTTGTAGAAGATGACAGTGTTTCCACGGTAACTACGGAGCCTCTGAACATCCAAATGGGTCATATCTGATGACCATGAAAAGACGATAAACTGCATTTTACACCAATTATTTACATGTACACTGTTACACTGTTCATTTTTTCAACCGTAACTTATCACTGAAGAATACACAACTTCTTTTCTCCTTCATCACCGTTAAGGTAATTGGAACGGGGACAAAACCTCACCTTAAAATAGAGGCTCACTTCCCTTTTAATCTACGCTTACAATTTGCCTCACGTTCTTCTCTTCTTCGGAGCGATCAGTATCCAACCATTTAAGTATAACTCAAACTGCTCTCCTTTTTTAACTACTCTGTCCTCCATTTCTCCCTCATTCACTTATCCTCCACCTTGTCTCCATCGCTGCCTCGTCTTGCCCTTCCTGCCGTTCACCTCAGTGAAATATGAGTTCATGGAGGAAATTCATGACTAGTTGTGGCACCTTGGTGCACAGAAGAGGGTAATGAGAGGCAATTACTAAGATTCAGAACTCACTAATGGACTATTACCATCGTTCATCTCCAGCTGATTTCACCGCGGTCCTGCTTTGATGGGTGGGAAGCGGGAATTGGAGTAGGGGGTGAGCTGCATTCAAAGTTTGGAAATTTGTTCGGAAGGTTAGGAGTCAAATGTGTTCTCTTAAAGTCAAGCGTTTTAACAGTGACAGAAAGCAATACGTCTATCAAAAAGAGGAAACAATTTGAGATAACTGCCCCAATTATATTCACTGGCCAATTAGAAACACATTTCCAATCGTAACAGGGTAAAACACAAGTGTGGAATGAAGGCGCGACACTGAAGCATGATTACAAAAAGCAGTTAATAGTGACAGTTTAAACCGTCGATCAGTAATTATCGGAAAAACAGTTAGCGTTTGGCTGTAATGATCACTTGGGTCTTACATAGTGTATGGTAGCCTTATGAAGAATGACTGAGTATATTTGCATGTGACAAATTTAACCCTTTCGTGCATGAATTACACTGGTCGACAACAAATTTATTGTTTAAGTTTTTTGAGATGATTTAGGATAATTTTGGTGTGCTGAATCCAAAATCACATTAATTTTGCTCAGTCAGGTCAACTTTCTGAACTATGCTACATATTGGCTTTTTAACATTTTTGCTTACATTATGGCATTTTCACATCATATGATACAAAATTCTTTCATATTTCTTGCAAATAACGAGTTCTGAAGATTTTACTTTTGCCAATTATGATTACATGTTTTTTTTAATATTACAGGTGAATGAAATGGCTACGACTAAAAGATCTTGCAAAAAATAAGACCTGACGTATTCTGCTACATCTGGGGTGACATACACCATTGTACCTAACAGGAATCAAGTCACAAGTTTCAATAAGTTGTGCTTACCAATCTTATTTTGGTATTAATTATTATATTTTGTGGAAGATCAAATTTTTCAAAATCAAATTAGCAAAAAACCTGACCTGATTGGAGAAAAACAGATGTCATTTTTGGATTTAGGGTGCAAAATGTCCTAATTCAGTTGAAAAAACCTAGACAACGTGCAAATAACATTTTTTTTTTAACCCAGTGTTATGAGAACCTTAAGCAAGATTTGTTTTTTGTCAGTGATTTTAATCCTCTTTAGGCATGAAAAAAACAATATGATTGATTTTTTTTTTTTTTTTATGAACCTAACCCAAAAATGTCCATGTAGCTGGACCCCATGTGTTTAATTTTTGAAGCAAAGAAACAAGCATTTATTGACATACTGCGTGAAAACTATGAAATAAAAACCTTTTTAAATGTTGCTAATCTGAGGTTTTCTCACATTTTAACATGCTATAATACCAGTTATTACTCACTCAGATAATATGCAAAAAACACCCCAACCTTTAGTTAAAAAAAAAAACAAAACAACTTAATTACAGTCTAATAACTATTAACAATGAATTTACACTAAACCATGTTACTGCAGATCAGGTTTATCAAGAACAGGAAAGTTACAGTAATGGTATGAATTGCAGTGCATGGGATGATGCATGAGTGTCCACTGTGTTGGCTGATATGGAACTAAAACAACAAAACCCATGAATATACAAGAGAACAGCTGGAGAATAACTGTCCACTAAAGTGACCACTATGCATGAAAGGGTTAAGATATTGTAGCACTGGAATGACTGGACTTCATTCATCGATTCTACAAATAATATCTTAATTAGGGATGTCCGATAATATCGGCCCACCGATATTATCAGCCCGATATTGGCATAAAAATTGTAATATTGGTGAATATCGTTATTGGGTTTTTTTGCCTATCATTAAAACTGACAAAATAATGCCTTGATTTCGCCAGCATTTACCGACACGTAAATGAAGCATTGTTTGTAGCTGAAAGAAATGTGCAGTTTTCAAAATTGTACAGTAGAGTTGCCACACTGTAACAGACTCATGGAAGGAGGGAGAGAAAATAAATAAATATGGCATTTTTTTCACAACTTAAGTTGAAGTATGTATTATTTGCACAGACAGTGTTTACATTTTGAAAGCCTTGTTTCATTTGAGAATGCATCCAACAGGGCCTCACAATAAAATTAGGCACGATGTGTTAATTCCATGACAGGAGATATGTGATGTTACCTAAAATTGGTTCAATATCCCACATATATCGGCAGCGGTATCGGCAGATATCGGAATCGGAAATTAAGCATTGGACAATATTGGCATATCGTTTTTTGGCAAAAAAGCCAATATCGGACATCCCTAATCTTAATAGATGTTATGGATACATACTGGCAAGGATTTTAAGTGAGGAAATGCAGAAAATCTGAAGAAATTCAAGATTCAAAGGAAAAAAATAATGTCCTTAACCCATAAAGACCCAGTGTTACTTTTGTGGTACCTCCCATAAGATTTTTTTTCTCTATATTTAAACTTTAAGTGATTTAGCACCATTTATCGTATATTATCTTCTTTATTTTGTGATTTTTTTCAGTGAAAATCTGTTATTTTCTTATATTTAATTTAAAGATCATGTAGATGTTCATAAGAGCTCAGATTAAAGTTCAGGGTTGTCACATAAAAAAACAGAGAAAACAGAAGAAAAGGTCACTTTTTTAGTTAAATATATCATTAACTGAACATAAAAACAAGTGTGTCCATCCACTGTCATTGATTCAACTCTCTCTTACTGGTGAATCAATGTTGTAGAAGATGACGGTGTTTTAACGTTTACTATGGAGCCTCTGAACGTCCAAATGGGTCATATCTGATGACCATGAAAAGATGACAAACTGTATTTTACGCCAATTATTTACATGTATTGATAGGATTAGTGGATCAACAGGTATTAAACAGATTAGATCAGTAGATGGTTTTTGTCATTGTTGGATGTTTGAGTTTTTAATGGGTTAAATGTACTAAGTAATGCAATGCCAGTGAGATCTGAATGATACACTGCAAATTATTTGTTTTTTACCAAGATAAAAAAAAAACCCATCAACTTATATTCAGAAGTATTCAATAATTTATCTTGTTTTAAGGGTTAATTTCTTATTTTAAGTGTTCAGAAATCTGTAACGATCTTAACTCACGAAATCTTGTCAAGTGAAATTATCTTGCTGTGTGGACAGATATTTCACTTGTTTTGAGTACCTTTTCCCTCAGATTTAGGCTTATTCCCAATTTACCCCTTAGCCCTCCCCCTTACCCCTACCTCTTGGCCCTTGCACTTGGCACTACCCCTTGAAATGGAGTTGCAAGGGGTAGGGGTTGAAACATTCCCCTATGAAACGAGACAACCCTTCCAGACCTGTTACGTCATCAGCAGTCATCGATGCCGCTATAAACAGATGAGATAACTTTCTTTCCGGAAATATTCACCATGCCGTCAGTAGCTGTAACCGTCTCTGTTCCATGAGCTTTGGTCATCTTTTTGCGGCTATCAACTATAAACTACAGAAATTTGATCTATAACCCTTTGAAACAGCATTAAACGGTCGATCAAAAGGTTAAGTTGTTTACGAAGAAAATACATATATTTGTGTGTTTCTTTCATCACACTGCTGCACTTTTTGGCTGTCTTTACCTCCATTTTGCCAATGATTCAAACAGAATTATGGGAAATTTCTCCTACCCCTTTGTTCGTAGCGTGGTCCTGAAAAATCTCTGTTTCAAGGGCCAAATAGCCCTCCGCCTTAGCCCTTCCCCTCCGTCTAATTGAGAATCGGGACAACACTACCCCTTCACGTGTACGCACAAAACAGAGGGGCAGGGGTAAGGGGGAGGGGCCAAGGGGTGAAATGGGATTCAGCCATTGTGTTAAATGTATCGATCCTAGTAGTTTTTCTAATCCAGACATGTGGGTTTTTCATGAATCTCAGTCTCATTCCAGGTTTCATGTGTAACCCATCGTGTCTGCTCATGTTACATGCGGAACCTGGCCATTGATTATGATTTTGCAAAAGCAGTCATTTTTGTGAAACAAGGTTATAATAGTTTTGGATTTTTCATTATAGTTTAGTTTTATTTAGTTTTGACTTTTTTTTCTCTAATTCAGTTAGTTTTAATTTGTTTTTAGAGCAAGTTTGCTAGTTTTTATTAGTTTCCGTTTTTTTTCTAAATGCTTAGTTTTAGTTTAGTTTTAGTTTTTTCATATCTTTTCTCTTCTTCTCCATCGTATTCAAATAAATCCCAGACAGGACTCTTGCTGCTTTCTCCCAACTTTAGTCTCCATGTTTCCAGGTAGAGTGGGGACCAGAAGACGATTGGAAACAGCAAGTGACGAGAAGTGACGAACCGTGAAGTGTCGTATGGTGCCGCTAGCTAAAATTGCTCGAGCGAAATAAATCGATTTTGTATCAATTTGACATTGACAAAGATGAAAACAAAGGGAATTTTATCCATAATTTTTATACGTTTTAGTTAGTTTTGTAAGCACACAATACAGTTTCAGTTAGTTATCGTTTTTTTCTTTTAATTCTAGTTTTTATTTATTTCAGTTAACAAAAAGGTTTTTACCAATTCTAGTTTTCGTCATTTCGTTAGTTTTCGTTAACGATAATAACCTTGTTGCAAAACATCCTCCCTTCCATATTTACTTCGATTCCCAAAATGTACCTGTGAGAGAACAACACTACCTCCTCACGTAGACACGCAAAACAGAGGGGTAGGGGTAAGGAGGAGGGCTAATGGGTGAACTGGGACTCAAGTTGAGCGTTTTTACCTTGTTTTTAGACATTCCTTCTAGAGCCCAGCAAGAGGGTTGTGTTAAGTGTTCATACTGTCTGGACAAAATAATATAGATGCAAGAAAATCAACCATCCAGTCAGCTTTGAACGATATGTCAGACAATGACAGCTTTGATGGTTCCTGCTTTAGCTTTAGAAATTATTTTTGCATTACGAAACAACTTTATAAGAGTATTTGAAGATTTCAAAGGGGCCAATGTCTTTGGTGACAGCAGGATGCTATGCTAGAAACGGTAGCCGCAGTCAGAAGTCTTTATTTCATGAGGATTTCATCTTAGTTCTTGATAATAAGGATGCCTCCCTACTGAGATATTAAAGCGAAAGGAAAGTTCAAGTACGTCAGCCCAAGGTTACTTAATTTTCCATACAATCTCTTATAGAAGCACTGTATAATCAGCCCGGTGGATTAAAAACAGCTACTTCAATGCAACACTCAGAGGTCAAAGCTCAAGAATAAAAAAGTATCACCTTAAATGTTGTCAACATTCAGGAAAAAGTCATTACCTCCAAACACACTTTTAAGTTGTCTACCCTTTTACATGATCCCTCTAGTCTGACTCATAGGAAGTAATCTGTCGGAGTAATCCTTGCTTTGGCTATCTATTTCAGTCAGTATTTTTCTTGCCTTCTGCTCTGTGCATATGGTGCCATTTTCAAAACCTCCCTCAACAGCCTCCAAGCTAATATCTACACGCTCAAAGGCATGCCCATTTGGATCTTTGTGGCATTTCCTTTTGTGAGGATTTAATTATCTTAATTCCACAACTCGCCCCCATACAAACAAATGTTCCACCAAAACAAGCATGTGTCCTTGACTTAGCAAAACCAGAGACCATTGTCAACCACAATAAAGTCTGAGAGTTTTACATGCCCCCTATTTCTCTAGAACGACAATGGGTTTTGCCAGATTTTTCTTCATTTCTTCTAGTCTTCAGTGCTACTACAGCATAGCATGGAGAAAGGTGTGGCAGTAGGAGAGTTATACGCACTTCAAAATGTGATGCTTGTGAAATGCTATGGTAAAGGGCTGACAGGTTAATGGTCGGGGTCAAATAGGTACTTTTCTAAGATTACACACCAACAATACACATGCAATTACAGTTACTGAGCAACAGTGCACAACGTTTGCTTCGAACATGAAATGAGAAATGCTTGACATCATTAAACTATAGTATACTGTGTTTTCTGTATATACTGAGTACAACCTGCAAGCATTTTGATAGAAGGACCCAAGCTCTTTCTATTGTCCCATGATACTGGGAAACATCTGAAAATGTAGATAACCTGGTCCAGATAATGCAGGTTTATTTTATTTTATTTTATTTTTACCTCCGCCAAGAAGTTTATGTTTTCATCGGGGTTTGTTTGTCCATTTGTTTGTTTGTTTGTTTGACTGTTAGTAAGATAACTCAAAAAGTTATGGATGGATTTGGATAAAATTTTCAGGAAATGTCGATAGTGGCACAATGAACAAATGATTAAATTTTTGTGGTGATCGGGGGGAGGTGCCAGGTTTTGGCGAAATTTTCAGTAAATGTTGATTCTGGCCCAAAGAACAAATGATTACATTTTTGTGGTGATCGGGGGGTGGGGTGGTGGTGGTGGTGGTGGGGGGTTGTTTGTTTGACTGTTAGCAAGATAACTCAAAAAGTTATGGATGGATTTGGATTAAATTTTCAGGAAATGTTGATACTGGCACAAGGAACAAATTATTCAATTTTTGTGGTGATTGGCGGTGGGGTGGGGTGTGGGTGTGGTCAGGTTTTGGTGAAATTTTCAGTCAATGTTGACATCTGGCCCAAAAACAAATGAGTAGATTTTTGTGGTGATCGGGGGGGGGGGGTTGTTTGTTTGTTTGTTTGTTTGACTGTTAGTAAGATAACTCAAAAAGTTATGGATGGATTTGGACGAAATTTTCAAGGAATGTTGATACTGGCACAAGGAACAAATGATAAAATTTTTGTGGTGGTGGTGGTGGTGGGGGTTGATGAAATTTTCAGTAAATGTTGAATCTGGCCCAAAGACCAAATGATTAAATTTTGGTTGTGATGGGGGAGGGGGACTGCTCTGCCTTGGCAGAGGTCTGAGCTGTCCGAGTGCTTTTCTAGTTTGCTGCATGCTTCTTACCTACTCCATGTTCCATGTATGCACCAAACCACCGGAGCAAATTCCTACTAATGGAACCCTGTTTATTTCCATGGAAATAAACACGATTCTGATTCTGACTTCGCTAACCAAGCTAAAGGAACTTAGATGCAAAAATGGAACAGAATCCTGCTGACCTGTATGTTTTGGGCATTTATCGACATTAAAAATACGCACTGCCAAGCCAGAAAAGTCACACACATATAGTATTTCATAACCCACCACCACGTCCTCCGCAAACAGGTCAATCGCGGTCACAATTTTTGGGGGGAATGGAGGGGCGGCAGGAGGCTCTTGATGCCATTAGTGAGAGTTTGTTCAAAAATGGTTGAGAAACACTGGATTAGTGGATCAACAGTCCTTAAACATTTTAGATTAGTAGATGCTTTGGGCCACCAGTGGCAGTTAAAGTGGATATTCTTTTTTTTAAATATACACTACCAGTCAAAAGTTTGGACTCACCTTCTCATTTAAATGACATGAGATGGACCACAGATGGCCAACAAGTGCTCAGCATCACCGGGATCTCCTTCAAGAAAACATTTCAGGTGACTACCTCATGAAGCTCACTGAGAGAATACCAAGAATGTGCAAAGCAGTAATAAAAGCAAAATGTGGCTATTTTGAAGAATCTCAAATATAAAACGTGCTTTGAGTTATGTCACAGTTTGTTTGTTTTTTAACTACATAATTCCATATGTCTTCATTCATAGTTTTGATGCCTTCAGTGAGAATCTACAATGTAAATAGTAGGCCTGTAAGGTACACATACTGAACCGAACCGTTTCAGTACACACCTGTTCGTTCTGTACACAGCTGTACCAAAACAGCACAGTATGATGACAAAAAGAAAAAGGAACGAAAGACGTCGTTCGATGCGGAACTTTAAATCCGTGCAAGTTTCACACGGACATATGGAAGGACGCACACACTGACCCAAAATATGAAATAACAGCTGATATAAGGTTAAAAAAAACAACAAATATGATGTGAACCTGGAAGGAAGAGACTGAAGACCCCTCCACCATCAGTCCAGTCCAGTTTGGATCAGTTCAGGTTCAGGTGAAAGACAACAACCAGGAAAGAGACGTTAATAAGACGGACGTTGTTTGGCTCCTAGGAACTACGGTAGTTCTAAAACACTGACACTAGCTCTGTCTGTCTGTCTGTTTATTTGTCTGTCTGTCTGTCTGTCTGTCACGCACGCTGTATAATAGAAGAATAAATAGAACGTTGAAAATAGGAAAAGTTTCACTTTCGTTTCACGACAGTGTTCGTTACGTTAGTTATGGACTGCACCCCCAGGTATATAACTGCGTGCCTCCCCTACCCCCCGGCTCCGACAAAAAAAATAAAATAAAAAAATCCCCCGTGCACACAGGCACATACAAATACACACAGTGTCCTAAACAGTTTGTTCTCTGTCCTAAAATAAATATTTTGGTTGTTTGTCGTCAGTGTTTCTCTTCAGTTTGTTTAAACAGAATACCAGTTTACCCTCTTGTTAATGTTGCATTTCATGTGGATTTTTTTTGTTATTTTTATGCAGAATGTGAACTGACAGAACTGTGATTAGATTTTTCTTGTTTGTTCGAAACTACCTTTCAGGGAAAAGTGCAATACTAATGTTTTAAAATACATTTAGTAATATTAATAATTTATTTTATTTTCTATTTGATTTGTAGCAGTAGAATTATATTATTCCTGTTTTTCTATATTCTATTGTCTCCAAAAATTGGGGGAAAAATGTTTTTTTAAAAAAATCATAAATGCATTAATAGACATTTTGAGGGGTTTTCTTTCTTCCTGTACCGAACCGAAAAAAAAAAAAAAAAAAAAAACGAAAACGACTTTGAAAACCAAAAACGTACCGAACCAAAAATTTTATGTACCGTTACAGGCCTAGTAAATTGTCATGAAAATAAAGAAAAACCAGGTGAGTCCAAACTGTTGACTGGTAGTGTATCAATACAAAAATATGAGTATTATAGTATGTTCTTTTTCTCTGGCAGTGCAATTCTGCAATCTAGTTTATTATACCACATATTAAACATTAGAGGGCTGCACAACACCTTCAAAAACCATGGGGTTGGCCTTGAGATTGACCCCCATCACTCTGTCGAACACACTGACTAGCAAACTTCTTGAAGGACTCTCCATTTAAATGAATGCGTTCATAGTTCTTCTCAGACCGTCCTGCTGTTATTCTACTACATGTGTTATAAACTCCACTTCCTGGTTGGGGAAGGGCAGGACCTCGCCTCACCTATCAGGCCACACCCAACCATTTAAGAGTAAGGATCAGGCCCAAACCATCCTCTTTTCCTTTTGTTTGACTGGGAGCATGCGGCCTGAAGAACAGACAAAGACTTGAATGCATTGACTGGATAGATGCATATCTGAGTGAGTCACATTTTGTGTTACTGTTACTTAAATATCCTTAAATATGTTTGGAATTGGTCTGGTAATAGTTATTGTTTCCCTTTGTTTAAGACTAAAATCATCTCATCCACGTCATCCTATCCATGTCATCACCTGAACTATTCCACCTGTAAATAATCTGCCTGAAGAGAAATTAAAGCATTAAACGGAATCCCTGACCAGTTTTCATATCTGACCATATGCCAATGCAGAAGTTTGAATTATTCCAACACAAATCAGCCCTTCAACATCAGCCTTCATAGTTTTTACAACATGCATTACGTGAGTCAACAGGCAGTGGAGAAATCACTCATGCACAAGCTATTACTAACTGCAACCTTGCTCTTCATAGGAAATGTTTCAGAGGAGTAGAATGATGTAGAGCATTGATCGTGTGCTGTGCCTCCAGTCCGGCGTCTCTTTGTGACAGGATATGACAACATAATGTAGGAGCACAATGCATGACAGAACAGGGAGCTCATGTCATCGACTCAAACTCAATAGAGGTTGAGGGGATTTCGTGAAAGTCACCAGAGAGGTTTCCATTTAATAGTATCACCAGTTTGAAAAGGATTTTTAGGGGGAATCTGTGTGTTCTGTCTACTGCTTTTATGTGAATATTAAGGCTTTTTTTTCGTTGGCAGTGTCGTCGTGGTCTCAGACTTCACCAGTCAGACTCTGTTTGATTCAATAACATACTATCTGTGCCACCTGATAGAGGGGCTGATAATCCTAAGAGCTATTTATTGTCATAAAACCTGAAGCTCTGGCTTTTGTCCTCTGAACCTAACTACAGGTCTTACCAAATAACATGTTTTCAGACTCTTCTAGTGATTGTCTAAGTCTTTGACTAACATTTCTTTTCGACAGCTCTTCATGCATGAATGGCATTTTGTTCTTGTTCTTTTACAACTGTATATTATTTGTTTTTTTATACTGTGAATTTTTCCTTACCCCGTTTCTAAGTGTTAATTCTCTTTACTGTCACTGCATGCTGTATTTGTCTGAGCACCTAAATTTGACTGTATTATGATCGACTCTCTATTCTATCTATTCTATTCTATTCTATTCTATTCTATTCTATTCTACATAAATTACATTATGTGTGTTCAGTGAACTGTGCAGACTCTTACATGTATTTGTTGCATCTATATGGGTGCTTCTATGAAACTAGGGCATGGGGGCTAAAAATTCAAACCAGATGTAGACTAATGTTAAGAAGCAAGTTCGGAAGCACATTGGGTCGAATTTTAACGAATATTTACTGAAATAAAAGAGAAACAATTTTTCGGATAAAACACATTTTTATATTTTTTTATATGATTTTTTTAATACAAAAATCTGCCAGTACCATGGCCAAGAGGACACAAAAATTGCGTGCGACTATTTTTCCGAGTATCTTTTTATTCTCTCACAGGTACATTTTGGGAATAGCCAAGTAAATATGCAAGGCAGAGTGTTTCACAAAAATGACCACTGTTGCAAAATCACTCATAACACTGGGTTACAAAAAAATGTTTTCTGCAAGTTGTCTAGGTTTTTTCAACTGAATTAGGACCATTATGCACCGCTAAATCTAAAAATGACATCTGTTTTTCTCAATCAGGATCAGGTGTTTTTTTGCTAATTTGATTTTGAAAAATTTGATCTTCTCACAATCTGCGCCCAAAACTTTATCTTGGTCACCAAGTTTAATACCAAAATAAGATTTTGGTACGCACACTTTATGAAAACTGTGACTTGATTCCTGTTAGGTACAATGGTGTATTCACCGCAGATGTAGCAGAATACGTCAGGCTTATTTTTGCAAGTCTTCTAGTCGAAGCCATTTCATTCACCTGTAATATTAAAAAAACGTTAATCATAAATTGGCAAAAGCAAAATCTTCAAACTCGTTTATTGCAAGAAATATGAAAGAATTTTGTATCATATGATGTGAAAATGCCCCTAAATGTTAAGCAAAAATGTTAAAAAGCCAATATGTAGCCATAGTTCAGAAAGTGTGACCTGATTGAGCAAATTAATGTGATTTTTTGGATTCAGCACACCAAAATTATCCTAAATCAGCTCAAAAAAACTCTTAAACAATAATTTGTTGTTGACCAGTGTAATTATATGTGTTTAAATGGGCAGGTTCTGCATGGAATGACGAGTGGGCCCGATGGGTTACACGCAAAACCTGGAATGAGACTGAGATTCATGAAAAACCTGCATGTCTGGATTAGAAAAACCCACTAGGATCGACAAATTTAACAGCATTTTTATTTATAGGGCTATATAAGCCAATTTACAGCCATGTTTTCAGATCTAATGCACTGACACATAGGTAGCTTTTTCTGTCCCAATTTTGGTCCTATTTTTGGTTCCAGCATTTGATTAAAATTCATTAATTTTGGGATGGCTCGGAGAAAGAGTATATATTTTTTTGCATTTATCTGAGGTCATCATTAGGTACATCCTGGGGGAAATATGTATAAATTTGTCTTTTATTATTGGGTCTGAAAAAGCTGGAAAAGTGCCAGATACCAGAATGAACCCAGTTTCATAGAAGCACCCATTTCCATTACACTTATTTGCTTGTAGCTTTTCTTAATACACCAACTTTTCCATTTTCCCAGAGTGAAAACCATTTTCACAATATTTTGAGGGCTTTTTTTCTACTTTTCTGTACCTCTGGTGATGTGAAAGGTGAATGTCTTTAATTAAAATTAAAACTGTCAATCATAATGTATAATTCCAGTGGTGAGTGGGCTACAGTGTGTTTGTGAATTAAATACATGTACTATTGTTAGATTAAAGCAACTGACAGTCTGACTTGATTGTCTGAAGTGACAATTTCTAGTTTCCACCAACAGCTTGTTTACACTTGTCATGATGAATAATGGAATATATTTACTGCTTGGTCTAACAGGCATAATAATTAACTTTTTTTCCTCATTAAATAAGACACTCAGGAAAGTAAATGTTGGTTTGACTGCAAAGAAAATGAGAAAGAATCAAAACTGTCTGAGAAAGTTTTGATTTACTTTGGCTTGTTTTCTGAAATGGGAGCATGTGTACAGGACAGATGAATGCATGTGTCTCACAAAAGGAAAGCTAATGATTATGAAGTGGTTCTGTCTGGAAAATATGAAGAGATTTGTTAGTTTCTAGCACAGCGGGACATGGTCACGACTTAAGAGTGTGCTGCTTATTTTTTCATTTGAGGTGATTTTAAATGACAGCATGTCATTTGAAAAAAAAAAGGAAAATTGAAGGTCTGTCCTAGTTACTTCTGAAGATCTATTAAATATGAGACAGATTTTGGACTCATCAGTGGTTAAAGTTTTACTATGTACCATTTGGTCTAACAAACAGAAAAAAAATATTAGACCACCTTGTTTTCTTCAGTTTCTTGTTCATTTTAATGCCTGTTACAACTAAAGGTACATTTGTTTGGACAAATATAATGATAACAACAAAAATAGCTCATAACAGTTTAATTTCCGAGCTGATATCTATCCATTTCCCATGGTTTTCTTGATAATAACCAAAATGACTTAAGTTCTTACATCAATAGCTATGGCATTGGTTCCCAGCCTTTTTTGGCTTGTGATCACATTTTGAAATCACAAATTTCTGGCCACCCCAGACATTCAAAACAGAGACTTTTATTTATTTATTTATTTTTTGCAAAAATTAATTAGTTTTAGATCATGTAATAGTTTGCTATACTCTGTTGCAAAGAAACGTTAATTTTAGAGGACATTTAGTCCTCTAAATCTCTTGGGCTGAATGAGGACATACGCTCTGAAGAGAGAATGCATACAAGCAAAATGTAGAAGGAAAACCACTTGACACTTTTTTCCTACAGTAAAATGAAAGACTTGATGGTTTTGCTGTGTGGAAAAAAAAAAAAAAAAGGATACACAACTACTTATTTCTACAATCTCATCACCTCGAACTCCATGGTAGGTTTCAAGTGGAGAGTGGTGAAAATAGGTTTTTAGCAATTATTGTTTGTTGTTTTGTTTTTTTAGGGGGGGGGGGTTGTAGGTAGTGTGAGAGCATCTGTTGAGCCCTGTAGCATCCCAAACCCATGATACTAAGCCAGTGGTTTCCAGCCTTTTTTTGGCTTGTGACCCCCATTTTATCACTACAAATTTCTGGCGACCCCAGACCTTCACAACGGAGACTTTTTTTTTTTTTGCTAAAATTAATTTTGATCATTTAACTGTTTCCTATACTATGTTGCAAATCAACGTTGATTTAGATGACATTAGTCTATATATCTATATTATTATGGACGGAGGCAGAAAAGCCAGGTGTAGATACTGCACTAAGTGAGAATTTTATTTTCCTTGGTCAGGATACAGTCCAGCTTGGATTTACAAGGCTGACAATTAATAACTGAACAAACAAGAACTCAAAACTATGAATTATGAAAGAGCTGCAGCATCTGAACTGACCACAATGAACATTTGACAGATAAACAGTACCACAGTGCTTCAGTTTCAGCTTCACAGTTTTGTCATGTCTTTTATGGATTGCGATTGTCTCTGTCAACTCACCTATATTTTTTTATTAGTAAGTTTTTCTGAATTTTTATCAATTACTACAAATTTCAGGCGACTCCACTGAGCTATGTCATTGTACTGTCAAAAACAGTGCTTTTAGGCATTCCATATTTTCTTTTCTGCCTGTTTTAGTCAGAACTTGATCGCATAACCATTGTTTTTGATTACTTTTAATGGTCTAATAATTTTTTCCACAACTGTATCTAGAAATGACCAGACCTGTGTTACGTATTCGGAGTTTTGTACATGCATTATATTGAAACGTTTCTACTTTAAGTCAGTGAAACTGTCTGTGTCATTTCTTCACATTTAACCCATAAAGACCCAGTGCTATTTTTGTGGCAGCTCCCCAATTATTTTTGCTCTATTTTTAACTTTTCTTAAGCGATTTATCACCATTTAGGATTTAGAGGATTCTGTTGGGTCTCTGTAAACTTGATTTGATTCTGATTTGAATTGATAAAGCACTTTGTGACTCTGTCTGTGAAAAGTGCTCTATAAATAAAATTTACTTACTTACTTACTTACTAATTTATTTTCATATTATGCTCAGTATTTTGCATTTGTAAGTGAGAATGAGGCATTTTCCTGTATTTAATTTGCTGATAAAGCAGATGTTCATCAAAGCTCCGAGTAAAAGTGAAGATAATTATATAAAAATCAGAGAAAATGGAAGAACAAGTGTCTTTTTCTATCAAATCTATCCTTAACTGAACATAAACCCAGTCTTTCTATGCACTGTCATTGATCCAACTCTGTGGGTTTTACTGGTGAATCAATGTTGTAGAAGATGACGGTGTTTCTACGGTAACTATGGAGACTCTGAACGTCCGTTAATAGTCACTTGCCTGATAAAGAGTTAAGGTGATTACATTTGTAAAGGCGTTAGATGTATGTGTGTGTTCCAGTGTGTAAGATGAATCAAGAGATGTGGTAAAACATTTTACAACTAAAAGATGTCTGAAATATTAATTTTTCAAATCACAGTGATGGTGTTAATGAATAAATCCGTTTAGTCATACTCCTGTAGCATGTAGTTTTTATTTCTTGAACTAAATCCCCAGATCCTCTTTGGTAAAAACAAAAGACACATGGCTGAGACAAAACCTCCCAAAAGTGATCCAAAACTAATTTCAGGCAGTACAAACAGTATCATTAAAATGAAGAAATGATCACTTATTAGCAAAAGCATAGACAACAGTTACCTCCTGTACCTTTGATATTATCTACACCTATTTAACTATTTGCAGCTATTCCTTTAGAATGACATTATAGTCGCCCATAAACTTGGAATCATTTAGTTTTCAGACACATTCTCTTTTTATTCCTATTTATACACATCCAGTAATCACATTCGATGAGATAAAGTGACTTTATCAAGAAAAAATCACATCATCATAATCATTTCATGAGACGAGGTAAAAATATTTTATTCTTTATAGGCGACAGTACATAACGTTAATTTATACGATGAAACACACATATGTTACCTTGGTTACAAAGTAATTTCTGAGTCGTGTCTGTTTTTCATCCTAAATATAGGGGAAACAGCTCCCATAATCCCACACCACTTAGCAATAACGTCCACTTCTGCCTTTCCATTGTAGTTTGGGTTGAGACCCCCCTAGTGGCACCAATTCCCATGCTGTGCTAAATAAACATAAATGTCAAAAGCACATTTATTCCAGAAATCACTGAAAATGCAGCTCTAAGTATTTGCTATACTCAGTGCCAATGAAAACGCAACACTTGAAGATTCTTATGTTTTTTAAATCGATGAGGATTTTATTCCATAAGCTCTTTGGAATTAATCATAGGCTATTTCATACAGTAAAAATAAAAAAAATCACATCCAAATTTGTTGACAAAAAATAAGGATAAAAGAAAGAAACTCAAGGACCCCCAAAACCAAAAGTCACCAAGCGGTCCCCGGAGGTGCTGGCTGCTCAATGTAGCGATCCTGCTGTGGCGTGGTCACACGTGCTCGTCCAGGCGAGGTCCTGTCTGCAGTTGAGCCAGTTCTTCATGCCTCTGTTGCATCCTGACTATGGTGGACACATTGCATCCAAAACGGCGCGCCACCTGCCGAGCAGAGATTCCAGCCTCCAGGAGCCCCATAGCATGGCATCTTTGGTCACGTGTCAGTCTAGGCCAGGGGTGCCCAACCTGGTCCTCGAGGGCTACTATCCTGCATGTTTTAGATGTATCCCTCTCCCAGCACACCTGACGGTCATTATCAGGCTTCTGCAGAGCCTGATGATAGGCCTATCATTTGAATCAGGTGGGTTGGAAGAGGGATACATCTAAAACATGCAGGATAGTAGCCCTCGAGGACCAGGGTTGGGCACCCCTGGTCTAGGCATTGCTGAGTTTATTGCAAATGATTTTGGGTGCTTTTCAGCTTGCCTTTATATACAGAACATGACCACTCCTTAACTGACCACAATTCCTTAAGTTGAGCAGTTCATTGCTGAGCAATGAGAAAAAACAAGTCTTATGAATGCACACAAGTTCATTCAAGCGTGACAATAGCTCAACCCATCTCAGGTTGTTAAGATAATTGTCTGGGATTATCTTATACAGGTGAAACTTTAACATACTGATGCAGCTCAGGAACAATAAAGCACATTCAAGTGTTGCGCTTTCAATTGGCACTGAGTATATATGCAGGGTGTGATTTGTTCGGGGGGGGGGGGGGGGGTATCAACCCTCCTCTGGTTTTTACATCCCTACTTCTGCTCTATGAATTCATCCTCGGAGGGGAAAACCAACCAATGTAAATAACAGGTTGTTGCAGTTTTCTTCCACCTATATCCTACATTATGGCACTAACGCTCACCTGAACCCAACTGTTGGCAGTCTCAGAATTTGCAAACGTTCCCAAGCACTGGGGCGCCGTAAAGGGTGTGTGGGGGGGTAAATGTGACCAATTCATGGGGCCCAGCATTTGTCGAGGGGCCCATAGAGCAGTGGTGGGGGTCCAGTGGATACAGGTTGGAAGTTGTGAAAAGTTCATGTAGGGTTATTCAAAAAGAATGAACCGATTTCATTAAACATAATATTTTAATAAGGAAAGCAGCAGAAAGCTCCAGCCAAGTCACAAGTATTCTACTCACAATCAACTTTATTTCCTGTCTTACAAGTGTTCAATGTTGTCCACCACCTGCAGCACAGACAACATCAATGCGATAAGGAATTCCTCCCAGACGGTGTTATCAGCATATCACGAGCCACTGAGTTGACCGCTGTTGTTATTCGTATTTAAAGGTCATCGAGGTTAGTGGGTAGCGGTGGGACATAAATGCGATCTTTTACGTATCCCCACAAGAACAAAATCACACACGGTGAGGTCTGGGGGCTATCTCGCAGGCCAAGCACAAAAGAACACAGAATGCCTTTGCTGAGGACTCGCCACTGAGTTTGAATCAAAATTTGTCATTTAATTCAGCATCAGTCCCAAACCTGCTACCTGTAAGGAGGAGAGAAGCAGTGGTCTTTCCTCTCTAGTCTGACTCCAGCTGATGAGCTGAACTGAAGGTACCTGCGGCAGATTGTGAGGAAGAGGACACTGCCTCAGTTTGGCTGCAGACACTGGAGGAGAAAGAACTGACTGTTCAGCTTTGGACCAACTATGGAAGGCTACTGTAGGGAATGGACTGCAGTATTTTTGTTTAATGAAATCATGTTAACGATGAATGTGTATTTGACAGTCCTGCACTTTAAAAAGTCAAATTAATGTTAACCTATTTTGAAATAAGAGTACTTTAAAAACTTTAAAGTAAAATATAAATAATATAAAAGGGACTTTTAAAATGTTAGAGTTAAAATGAGAATATGTGAATAATGTTACTTCAAAAAAGTTAAGTTAAAGGTTAAAATATTTGATTCATGAAGGACTTGAAATGTCTAGAAACAATTTAAAAGCATGTGACATTGTTGTGTGAAAATGATTGATGATGAGTGATGTTTTATTTCTGTTTTGTTTAAGGGTTTGCAACCTATTATCCTCAAAATAAAACTAAAAGGAAGAAGAGTTGCGTCGTTTCATCTTTTATGGTTTGCCAGGACATTTTCAGTTTACAAGTTTGGGCAGGAGTTGAACAACATAAAAACTGTATATAACTCGGCACTGAGGGGTAAACAAACAACTGAACAATTGCTGGAGGAATAATGCGACTACAGTGCCCCTGTTCAGCCATTCAGAACTCAAAAACTCCTCTTTCAAATGGCCACTGACTCATTCCATGATGATGCTTGAGAACTGAAGCAGTGCGTCATGAATCGGTTCATTCTTTTTGAATAACCCTGTATAATAGAGGAATAGAACCCAGGAGTTGGATGTTGAAAGTATGTAAACTTTCACTTTGGTTTCACGCCAGCGTTAGTTACATTAGTTATGGATCGCACACCCACGTATAAAACTGCACCCCATACCCCCACCCCCGCTCCCACAAAAAAAAAAAAAAAATCCCCCCCCCCTCTGTTTTTTGACAAATCGCACCCTGGCTGTAAGTACCGTCACATTATATGTGCATTATCTGTATTAAATTTAACAATATTATATTTAGCAGATCCTGTACTGGTGGCTCACAGTAGGTGTGAAAGAGAGAATAAAACAACAGTGCCTCGTTACCCGACACTAAAAGACAGGGTGGCCTTTTCATGCCTCTCACGACATTTACCACAAAACTTGCTGACATGTAATTACCAGCGCAGTGGGAAACAATCAATTATACGATCAGGCTTTCCCCATGTTTGCATCGTGCCACTTGGATAAGAGTATTTATGTCATGACATCTCTGTTCAGCCGGCAGAATTTCAGAACTAATCTCTGAGAGCTGACCTTTTACTGTAGAGCAGCAGCGATGATAGCCATAAGGATATTTTTAAGCACAGCCCTGCTTTTTTTTTTTTTTTTTTTTTTTTGCAAAAGTGTACTTAGAACCATTAAAAATGCAAGAGTCAGAAAAATTATATTTGGAGATAAATTGATTTGTTTTGGGTTACCTTCATATTAACCCTATAACGCCAAACGTATCATATTTGATACATGAGTTTTGAAGCCGTCTACATGATCAGTGTGATTTGTTTTTTTTTTTTTGAAAAACCTGATATATACAATTAGATAAATGTAATACACAGATAATCCACCAGGGGGGAGGAATTCATTCACCAGAGGCCTTTCTAGTGACACTACAAGACTGTCATTAACAAGGAAGGAGGCAGAACTTTTGACAATTTTGCAAAGGAATTACCAATTTCTAAGACATGTTTGTGTGTTATATTATGTTTTTGTTTGTTCAAAAATAGTCATATTTGGAGTATCGAGGCCTGATGTATCAAATATGATAAAAATTGAAAGTCATACATGAAAATGTTATTTGAAAAAACTTTTTTTTGTTGTTGTGTTGTTCAAAAGGACCAATAAAGGCTCCAGTTTCAAAGAACTGGAATTTTTCTGTCAATGATTTAATGGTTCAGGTTTTTACAGGGTTAAAGAGGGAAGCATTAGTCATTAGAGAATGAATTGTGGACAAATTGTGATCAACTTAACACGTTTATAAAGTGCACTGAATACAGGTGCTCAGAAATTGAAAGTGTCATCATTCAATATTGGGTGCGTCCACCTCTGGCTTCTAAACAAGCAGTGCAGCGACAACAAATGGAACTGACAAGTTCTCATGATCCTGTCCTGAGCTTGAATTAAGCCAAAAAATCTTGATTAAGCAACAAAAAAAAAGTCTGCCAATGGACAAGTGAAAATGATCTTGGTAAGATCTTGAAATAAGATTTTCAAGATCTATGGACTAAAATTAGTTTCTTATATCTCATGAAATGTTACTCTTTAGGTCACAGGTGTCAAACATGTGGCGCAGGGGCAAATCTGGCCCGCCAAAGGGTTCAATGTGGCCCCTGGGATGAATTTGTGAAATTGCAAAAATTACACTGAAGCATTAACAGTCAAAGGTGTTAAAATCATTTTAGGTCATTTCAATCTAAAGTGGATCAGACCAGTAAAATACGATGAGAATACCTATAAATAATGAAAACTGCAAATTTTCTCTTTTTTTTTAGTGTGAAAAAAAAAAAAGTAAAATTACACAAAAATGTTTACATTACAAACTAGCCTTTCACAAAAAATGTGAATATCTGAAATGTCTTAAGAGAAGTATGTGGAATTTTAATAATATTCTGTCTGTTATTTAGTGTTTTGTGTATTTGTAGAACCACTGTGATCTCTAAGTAGAGATTCACATGGAAAAATTATAAACTAAGGGGATAATATTGTTAACATTGCACTTATTTACTTAAGAATTTTCAGGTTGTTCATATTTTTTCATGTTATGTTTGAGTACACTTCCTAGATTTAACATTTTCATTACGGAATTTTACTTTTTCACTCAAAAGTTATTATCCTATTATTCGTATTATTTTACTGGTCTGGCCGCTTTATATCATATTAGGCTCTATGTGGCCCTGAACTAGAATGAGTTTGACACCCCTGCTTTAGGTGATTATGTGTTATTTTAAGTGTGATGAGATATTTTGACTAGAATTAGAAAAATACACTTGGTAAGATTTTGATTTTTGCAGTGTGTGTGTGTGTGTGTGTGGGGTTACTATCCATCTAATCTATCTATTATCTATCTATCTATCCTATCTATCTATCTATCTTCTATCTATCTATATATCTATCTATCTATCATCTATCTATCTATCTATCTGTGTGTGTACAGGGTGGGGAAGCAAATTTACAATATTTTGAGGCAGGGATTGAAAGACAGTGTATGACCAATTAGTTTATGAAAGTCATGACAATTTATTTGCCACAAGAAAACTGACATAATAGAAAATGTTTTTATTCTATGTGTCCTCTTCTGTCTCAATAACTGCTTCACACGCTTCCTGAAACTTGCGCAAGTGTTCCTCAAATATTGGGGTGACAACTTCTCCCATTCTTCTTAATAGTATCTTCCCAGACCTTTCTCGTATGTTTTGCTCATAGTCATTCTCTTCTTTCCATTATAAACAGTCTTTATGGACACTCCAACTATTTTTGAAATCTCCTTTGGTGTGACGAGTGCATTCAGCAAATCAACACACTCTTTGACGTTGCTTTCCTGATTACTCATATGGGCAAAAGTTTCTGAAAAGGTATGGATAATAGTGTTAGGTATGATTATGACATCAATATATGTTTGGTTTCAAACAACTGACGTAGTGCCTGCTGAGAAAAAACAACTAAATGTTCA
The DNA here is from genome assembly GCF_902148855.1 of Sphaeramia orbicularis. Taxonomy (NCBI): domain Eukaryota; kingdom Metazoa; phylum Chordata; class Actinopteri; order Kurtiformes; family Apogonidae; genus Sphaeramia; species Sphaeramia orbicularis. Next base: position 13,312,108 of record NC_043962.1, on the reverse strand, counting down.
TTGTAAATTTTGCTTCCCCACCCTGTATATATATGTATGTATGTATATGTGTGTGGTGTGTGTGTGTGCGTGCGTGCGTGCGTGTGTTTTAAAGGGAGTTATAATAAAAGAGGACAAAGCAGATCATGCCAAAGTTACGCCTTTGGCACTTTCTGCTAACTGATGGTAACAGTGAGCTCTCTAAGCCACAGACAACTCCTGACTGTCAGTATTAGAGAAATGGCAGTTGAATGGGGTGATAGCTGGCAGGGGGGTAGAGGCCTCCGCAGGGCATGTATTAGGTTAAAGCTTTTATCAATATGGGGCAACAAACTAAGCCCACGGCTTTCCCAGAGACATTTCTCTGTGTCTCTGTCAGTGTCTCTTGCTGTCATTCACACAGTGTCTTATAACACCACTGATGTTCCCTCATGCCACTCATTGCTTAACCATTTTCATAATTACAGGCCTCCCAATGAGTGGCTGGCATCTAATGGAGGAATGAGTTAATGTGCGTGACGTTAAGTGATTTTCTTTTTCCATAGCATACAAATTTAAGTGAATTTTGCCACCCACCAGTGTGTGCAGTCAAGAGTGAGAGTATGCAGACAAGACAGACACACCTACTGTAGGAACACACACCATATGAGCTCAGATGTGCACTTTTGTGGTATCTGCCCCCCCCCATCTGGTAGCAAAGTGTGGTTATACTTGTAATCTTTTCCTTTTTACAAGACTGCTTTCTCAATTTTCCAGCTTTAAAAAAAAAAAAAATCACAGCATAACCCTCCATATGGGATAAACTGTAAAGGCTCAATGTTTAATTGTTTTTCCCTAATTATAATAGCACTGTTATGATGCTTTCTCAGATTTAATTATTTGGTGCTTACAAAGACTTTCACAGATTTAATTACTTTGTGCTTAGAAAGAAACTCTAACTGTGGTAATGCTAATAGGCAGAGGGTGGCAAGACACCCTCTGCCTATTAGCGGCTGATGACATTATACTGAATTGGTATTTGTTTTTGTTAAAGGAGTGATATTTAGCTTTTAAATGGAATTATACATTTTCAAACATTTCCCTGTGGTCTACATAAACTGTAAATGCTCTGCTTGGGTCTGACTTCTTCATTAATTCAACTCTACAGGTCCATCTTCAACCCTAATTCTGAGTAATGACACCAGAAAGGTCGTTTTGAGTGCTGGCCCTTTAAATACAAATGAGCCACTTTGGGAACCCCTGCTTTAATGCTGCGTTTCCACTATATGGAACCGGCTTGACTCGACTCAGCTCGGCTCGATTCTGGTACCAGGTCCTATTCCTGGAGACCGTTTACATTACAGGATACTACCGACTTTATAGTTCCTAGACGTCATAGCAATGTGGCGTGTTACTTCCATGTCATCTGTTCAGAGAGTTGCTGATAAAGTTGCCCGTTGCGTGTTGTCTCGTCAAGCTCATGCGGAATTTTTATGTCAGCCACCAAACTGAATCTCCTCGACCGACCATGGTGTAGTTTTGCAGGCCGTCATCATGTGGATTAACCTACCGCTATATTTACTGTCAACTTCCGCATTTGTTTTTTTGTAAAACAGCGGGTCACAGAGACAACTCTGACCAATCAGTGGTCTGCAGTGTTTACACATTATGTTTTAGTATCTGGTCCCCAGTCTTGGAACCTCGCGGAGGTGATACCAAAAAACTAGTACCGGGTACCAGATTCCAGGTCCTTTTTCGTAATGGAAATGCAAAAAGGCCGAGTGGAGTCGAGCCTGTACCACGTGGGGGAAACGCAGCATAAGTGACTGGTGAGCTCTTGGAACGGTTGTAAAGTTGGATGAGACAAGAAACATAAGGGTTGATAATATATATATATACTATGCTAATTTGTGAATTTGTGAATTTATTCACATGATTTAGAGTAACAAGTGTAACTGAAGGCACCTGTTGGGCGTTGCTGCCTGCTGTACCTACACAACTGGTGTCTACGAATACTCATCTGTTCCCTGTGGGATGCCGGACACATACCTCTGTGTGGGTCATCAGCTGCAGACCACCACCATCCATCCATCTTCTAAACCGCCTTATCTTCAAGAGGGTCACGGGCCTGTTGGAGCCTATCCCTGCCCATTCCTGCTGGAATTCGACCATCGTAAACTGTAGAGCAGACTTTCCCAACCTTTTTGATCCATGGCACATATTTTATATTAGAAAAATCACAAGGCACACCAGCAAACAAGCACATCTGGGGTGCACGGGTGTTTGGAACAAGAAAGCTGAGAGGGGTGCGTCAGCGACACCTCGGACAGACCCCCCCGCTCACGGATTGTGGTACTGAGTATAATAGTATGGGAGGCATATCCCTTGCCCCAACCTGATACTGTCTAATCTGCACATCACTAGTGAGGGGGGGCTTTATCAACACAACGCACTGCATCGGAGCTGGTTCACTTTCACTTTTATTTTGCAAAGGGAAACAGGAGACTGTTGTTGTACAGGGTGTATATAAAAAAAAAACTACACATTTTGAAGAATTACCCCAGTTCAGCATTTGATAATTTTGGAATTTTCTTTTATGGACGTCAGTAGGTAGGGGATTGGTGGATATTTGTCCAAATTTACAGACCCAGGGTTAGGGTTAGGGTTAACCCCTTGAAACTGGGGGTAATTTTTCAAAATGTATAGGTTTTTTTTTTATATATATATATTCACCCTGTAGAGTGGATCATTGGTGTCTTATGTATCTACAGTATATCCAGAAGTATGACCATATTAGTCCTGTGCTCAGATCTCTGCACTGGTTTCCTGTGGCTCTGAGAATAGACTTTAAAACAGCTCTGCTCATTTTTAAGTCTGTCCATGGTCTATCACCAAAGTACATCTGTGACGTGTTGGTCCCATATGAACCATGTCGGACCCTGAGAACCTCAGGGCCTGGTCTTTGCTGGTGCCCAGAGTCAGGACTAAACAGGGTGAAGCTGCGTTTCAGTTCCATGCAGCTAAACTCAGTCTTCCTGATGATGTGAGACAGACCTACTGTGACAATGTTTAAGTCCAGGCTGAAAACAGCTGTTCAACTGCATAGAACAACTGAAAGGGTTCTATCTGCACTCTGCTCTTTTGCTTTGTTTAATTGATTATTACTTATGTTTTATTGATTATGTTTTAATTGTAATTGTGTGTTTTTAACCTTGTCTCTTTTCCATTTTTGTAAAGCACTGTGAATTGCCCTGTGTATGAATTGTGCTATACAAATAAATCTGCCTTGCCTTGCCTATATCACGCTGTTCGCTTTCACTACCAATCAGGTGAAATTGGATAATTTTCCACAGCACACCCGATGACTTCTCATGGTACACTTAGTATGTGCTGTGGCACACTGGTTGGGAAACACAGCTGCAGATGAGCTTCCATCCACATGTACTTCGGGACACAAATTTATGTGTCCCAAGGCTCTGCTATCTCTTGTATTAGAGAAGGGAGAGTCTGTACGAGAGTCTGTAACTCAAAAGTAATACAGGAGTCATGTAATGCATTACAATTCTGAGAGTAATGTTGTAAGGCACAGGTGTCAAACATGTGGTCCAGGGGCCAAAACTGGCCTGCCAAAGGTTCCAATCCGGCCCTTGGGATGAATTTGCAAACTACAAGTTAGGGCATCAAACTCAAATAATATCATAATAACCAATAAATAATGACAACACCATTTTTTTTTCTCTTTGATTTAGTGCAAACAACATTAAATTATGAAAATGTTTACATTAACAAACTATCCTTTAACAATAAAATGTGAATAACATGAACAACCTGAAATGTCTAAAGAAAATTAAGTGCAATTTTAACAATTTTCTGCCTGTTACTAAATGTTTTGTGCCTTTGTAGATCTGATCTGTGATGCATATATTTAAATGATAAGTCAAGGCAAAATATTGATAAGATTGAACTTATGTTTAACAAATTTAATTTTTTTCAGGTTGTTCACATCCTTTATGTTTGGATACTTTGTAAACGTGAATATTGGCATAATTGAATGTCTTTTTTTTTTTTTACACTAAAACAATCTGGAGTTGTCAGTATTTATTGGCTATCATGCTATTATTTTACTGTTCCGGCCCACTTGAGATCAAATTGGGCTGAATGTGGCCGCCGGAAGAAAATGAGTTTGAAACCCCTGTTGTAAGGTAAGAATTACTTTTAAATAACAGTAACATAACCTATAATGGATTACAGTTTGGAAGAAACTTGCACAACACTGGTCAATGCTATATAACTATATTGTTAGCATCGCAGCAAAACTGCCAAAGTCATATTTTTTTTAGGTCAAAGCCAATAATGCAAAATGAAGCAGTAGTGTTAGGAGAGTAAAGTCATGCAGATATCTAAAGTTGGCCAAAAATAGGACTGAGGCTATAATGCTACAGAGCTAACACTATGGTGCACACACACAACTTCCAAAGACACACATCATAAAACTTACTTTTGTAACCCCACTTGGGATAAAGGATTAGTAGTAGCGGATTATCACGGATAAATTAGACCATCAAGAGAGATGAAATGATGTGGAGTCATTTTACACTGCATCTTGTGTTTACAGATCAGCCCATTGGGTTTGATTACTTCTGAAACAATTGAAATGCCAAGGACAAGCCACATCCTCTTTTGTGTTGATTTATTACGCAGACTTTGGAATCTCTCCCCTCAGCTGGAGGTTTTGTGTCCTTGATAAACGATTGTCTGTCCTTCTCTGACCCATTCACCAGCTGCTCCCTTCTGTTTTATACTCTCCAAATACTTCTGTCAGACAACTATCTCCATAAATGTCACCTTCTCTGTCAGTCTTACGAGCCACGGCTGGATGGAAAAAATAGTGTGAATGGCTTCACAAACACAACCAGCTGCATCCATGTGTAACTATAATCACAATGTCAGAAATATGCTGCAATTAACTGCTAAGTAATAATATGTGTTACTCACTCACAGTATAAATTTGCATCCCAAATCTGAACATTAGCATGAATAAACTGCTAATCTTTCCTGAATGCAACATCGTGAACTGAGATCTGTTTGCCTAAAAATCCACAATTATTGTAATTCATGTTCAAAACCTGTAAATATATCCTGAATATGAGATCTAAGATGCACACAATAAAATTTGATCAAATAATTCTCTCTAATTCAGATGCAGATGGTGTTCAAAGTTTAGCACAACCTATTTTTTCCATTTATTAAAAACTGACAGCTTCAAAAATGAGAAGACGATTTATGTTAATTTAGTCAAATAAAATGCTTTCTGTAGATGTCAGGCAAATATTTTATTCCAAAATAATTTGATAGTACAAATAATCGTAATCTCAGGATGCTCAAACACATATCAAACCCATTTCACATCACTCACTTCCGCTGGATGAACATTACAGTGAATTTCCGATGAAACTTTTACATCAACTTTGAGTACAAGACATCACTAGAATTGTTTACAGGACTCCGTGGTATATTTTCAGTATAATCTCAGTATTTAAGACACACCTTGAATCTAGGGTTTGGGTTTGGATGATATATAATATATAATATCACCTAATGGAAAACCATATCTTATGTTATAGCTACTGTGACTCATCTGCATTTCAGTAAACCTCAGTATCTTAGGAGCTATATTAATTGCATCCTGTGTTATAACTGTGTTGGATGCACACTTTAAAGGACGTTGGTAATGCACACTTAATCCATAATGGCCCACTTTTATGTTAGTTTATACGTTATTGTTTTTTGTCAAAAAATTTTTGGGGTTTGTTTTGTGTGTTTGTTGGTGTATGAACTAAATTTTGCGCTAATTTTTTCATTTATGTTGGTTGTTGTCCATAATGTTTAAATATAATGCTGTTTTTATGTGGATCCCAGGAAGAATAAGTAATAACTGATAGGATCATATACTTACATATATATATATATATATATATATATATATATATATATATATATATATATATATATAAGATATATATATATATACACACACACACACATACTATATACATACATACACACACAAATACATACATACATACACACAAATATACATACATACATACATGTATATACATAAATACATACATACATACATACATACACATACATATACACACAAATACATACATACATACATACATACATACATACATACACACAAATATACATACATACATACATGTATATACATAAATACATACATACATACATATATACATACATACATACACACATACAAACAAGTATACATACATACATACACACACACACACACACACATACATACATAAATACATACATACACACATACACACACACACATACATACATACATACACACATACAAACAAGCATACATACATACATACATACATACATACATACATACACACACATACATGCATACATACATACATATATACACACACACAACACACACACACACACACCACACACATACATACATACACACATACAGGCTTTGACAAATCCCAGTCATAGTTCGGTGTGATACCAGTCCTCCCTGTAGCGACACTGGTACAGTTGTCTTTTACAATATTGATGATGTTCTGTCTGTATTTTTAACCTGTGTTTAAAATGTATTCTGTTTGTCGATTTCTTGTTTGTTTGTTTTTAAATGGACTCCCAAGTCTGCAAATAAAGATGATGATGATGATACATACAAAATACAATACATGGCATGTATTCAAAGTGTCATTTGAAGACCTCAAACTCCTCATCATGTCCAGTCTGTGTCTTTGTCAGCCTGCTGTTTTCACTCCAGCCCGCTGCTGTGTTCCCTGCATACAAAATAATTCATTAATGATGACATTTTCATGGGATTTATGGAACGAATTTATGTCATAATTTGCCAAATATCCACTGATAAATATGTACTCCTGCTGATACCCCGACTGCTTTGCCAACAGATGAGGAACCCAGGGTTATCTTACCAGTGACTACCTGCTACTGTGCTTAACTAAAATCAGAGCATGTTTTTAGAGCTTCTCACTAGTTTATTATATTCTGAGTGGAAAGTAACCTAAATATATGCCTCCGATGTTTTTGTGTTTCCAGAACAAAATTATATTGGACATAACTTATTTTTTTTGAGTATGTATACAGTGGTTTCTTCAACAACAAATCCTGTTTCTATTTTCTGGCAAGGAAACATCTAATTTCTGCTGCTTTCTTACCTTTGTTGGATTATAGTGATCAACTCTGTTCGAATGCATCTGAACAGCACTTAAAGAAGCTGCACTTAGTTTACCACTGCCCTTTATGTTTTATTATTGGTGTGGAAATTATGTTCACTTCTGCACTCTGCATGCTGTGACGAAGTCTCTGACTTTGCTTGTCAAAATTTTATTCATAATCTCTCCTTGCGATGCTTCCATTTTATCTTTGTATGTACAGTACATGTGTAAAACCCAATAGCATTATGGTCTGTGCTCTCAGAACTTCATATAAATGTGGTTCAGAGTCAGAACAGAGTTTATTTAATATACTGCCTCTTCTTCATGGAATGATTTACAGAAGAATTTTACACAACTTTATACTTTGGAGGAATTTAAGTGGTTTAAAGGATAATAAAACTAAAATATGTCTGATTAATGTGATTGTTCCTAAATTTTAGCTAAAATCATTGTTGAACATGACCTTTATTAATCTTGAAATTTCTTCTTTTTTTTTTTTTGTCTTTATTTAACCAGACAAAATGACTCAGTTGGGATGAAAAATCTCTTTTTCAAGCATGTCCAAGCCAAGACACCAGCAGAAAGTTACAGAAAATAGGAATTTCAGCCTATACATTTACGCCAAAATGTACATAATACACCAAAAAACAACTAAGTATTAAAAATATCCATTAAAACAACCCCAATAATTTAAAAGGTACTAAAAAGTGTAATATCAATGCTCTTTAAAAGCACCTCAAAGCAGAAACTAATTCAATCAGTCAGAAAAACATCTACATCTACATTTATCCTGTTCTTTTATTGGTCTAAACCGATACTGTAGTTAGTAAGTTGTAATGTATGCATGTTTATTTTGTATTTTAAATCTGTCTTTATTCATTCTTGTAACAATCTATGCTGCTCTCTTGGCTAGAACCTTATAATATTGGAAATATAGTTTGTAACCCATTAAGGACCAGTTGCTACTTTAGTTTTACTTCCCACATGAAATTTTCTTGATATCTAACATTTTTAAGTGGATGTATCATCATTTATTCTTATATTGCCCTCTGTATTGTGCATTTTATCAGTATAAATCAGATATTTTCCTGTATTAATTTACTAATCATGAAAATGTTCATAAAAGCTTAGATTATAATTGAGGGTTATTGAATCAAAAACAGAAAAAATTAAAGCTGCAAGCAGCATTGGGCGGGACCTCGCACCGGGCGTTCCGCCTCCCCCGCGATCTGCGTCCCGGGAATGTCCACACCTCAGCTCCACTCACACCTCTCCGTCCCCATACCAGTTCCCACCCTTTAGTGTCTGTCCTCCTTACATCTGTACAGAACACCAGCGACCCTCTGCTGAAACCACCATCACCTTTAAAATGACACTTTTATTTTGGAAACCCTACTGTGTGTATGTGCATTTGTTTTGTATGTGAGAGAAAGAATCAGTTTGAAAAATGAATTGAAATTGTATAAATAATTGAGCATTAAAGTGATGATTTCTCACATTTAAGGCTTTTATTTTGAAAAAACCCTATTGTGTGAGCATGTGTGTCTGTGAGAAGAGTACTTTTGAATGAAGAAACATTGCACAAACAGTTGAGTGTTTGGTCATAAAAATGAAAAAAGTTATGTAATAGAAATTTTGTATTATTGGTAATTAGGGTTTTATTTAGAAAAAATGTACTCAGTGTACTTTTGAATGTGTGCAAAATTTCCACATACCAAAAATACAATCCAGTAAAACCTGTTTTTAAAATGGAGAAGAAGAAAAAGAAAATAAAAAATAAAAAAAAAAAATTGGATTGTCTGGGATTTGGAACCTGGGTCCCTTGTTTCAGGCAGCTACATGACCACTGCACTAAGGACAGACACATACAGCTTACACCGAGGAAGAGTTTTATAGGACTTTGTCATTGTTAAAGTGAAAGTAACATAGTCTTAAAAAAATCACCATTATTCCATAACCGTAGGTCGGGATCTGAAAAATTCTTTCACTTTTGGATTCTGCAGACTTGTGGAATTTAATGAGGTATAACTTTTTATTCAAAGGTCTGAAATGACTAAGCAGTAATTGCAGAAACGGTATAGTAACTTTCAAAAGGCAGATTGCCAACTTCCTGTTGGAGTTAGCTCATGAGTGTCAGTGTAGGATTTGTCGGGCTCAATCAGACCAACATTTTGGCATTTTGTTCATGTTTCTACAACATTCCTACTGGCCGCTAGGGCAGATTTTGAGAGTTTTTTAGTACATAGGTGGCGCTACAGAGTTCATTTTGGCACCCAAGGGGTTAATTTTGATATTGAATGAAAGGGTTCACCAGCCATGACATACATGGCAAATTTGGTGAGTTTTGGAGCATGTTAAGGGGGTCAAATGGCAGTCTAAAGCCGAAAAGTATGAAAATAAACAAATGTTATAAATCAATAACCATACATCCTATCTCAAATGTTTTGCATGTGAGCGTTGTGGTGAGTCCTGTGAACGTGTAGATATGTCACATGTGGGGAAAAACTGCAAAATGAAAATGAGTTTCAAACATCGCAACATTAACTAAAAACAAACCAAGTGTGTCCATCCACTGTCATTGATCCAACTCCATGGATTTTACTGGTGAATCAATGCTGTAGAAGATGATGGTGTTTCCATGGTCACTACGGAGCCTCTGAACGTCCAAATGGGTCATATCTGATGATCATGAAAAGATGATAAACTGTATTTTACACCAATTATTTACATGTATTGATAGGATTAGTCAATCAACAGGTATTAAACAGTTTAGATCAGTAGATGCTTTTGGTCAGTGATGGATGTTTGGGTCTTTATTGGTTAATCTCACAATTTCACCCGATTAAATAAAGGATGTACAGATATATATGAGTGTAGATCTCTAACAGGCTTTGCTACATGAACGATAAAAGAACGCATAAGTTTACTAAAACACTAAATACTGGAACTATGTCACCATAGGACGTAGAACCTGACAGTTGGTCCAATTCAGAATAATGTCAGAGCAATCATTATTATTCACACTTCATACAATGATTCATTTCTAATTATTGTATTGTAGACTTGTTTAAAAGTAGTGTGTTTCATAATTAACCCTCACCTCTATTTAGTCAGAATGAGGAATTCATGCAGGTTTGTTATGTATGTGAGCTCAATTCTGTTAAACAGCATGTCCACATGAATCACCACTTTGGCATAATTCATTCCCCATTTTTTGTCAGAAGCTTTGTAAACTGCTTGTAAAATGTCACCCAGAAGTAAATTAATATTAATTTGATTCGCAATTAGATGAACTTGAGGTATTGTTTTCCCTCAAGAGGCTCTGTAAGAGATTCTGATACAAACTGATTTACTGATTTCCACCATGCAAATCTGCATAAAACCTCAATTAAACACAATAGCTGTTGAAACATGCAGTTTGCACTTGGGCTGTTATTCTGCTGTCTGACTGTGACTTCATTTGCTATTCTGTGCAGCCCTATTTGTTGTGCTGTTTCACTTCCATTTTGTGATCTTGTGATGTTGTATAATTCATTTTCTATCACGTTATATTACCCACTCTCCTCCTGTTGTTGTGCAAAGGGGTAACGTTTTTGTGTTCCCACTCAAGGTTTATAAAAGATACCCTGACCTACAGCTTGTCCCCATTAGGGATGCACTGATCCGACTTTTTCAGTTCTGATGCCAATACCGATGCTGGGGCCTTGTGTATCGGTTTATACCTGATACTGATCAGAAAATCATTGTTGATTTAGAGCAAAGGTTCTCAACCAGGGGGGACACTCTCCAAGCACATGGGGGGTGACATTGTTGTACGTGCTGGTGCATTAGCGACTGTTGTACACCCCAACAATAATGCCGCGTTTCCACTACGTGGAACCAGCTCAGCTCGGCTCGGCTTGACTCGGTATTCCTGGAGACTGTTTCCATTACAGGATACTACAGACTTTACAGTACCTGGACGTCAGTGATGCGGTGCGTTATTTCTGTGTCACCTGCTCAGAGAGTTGCTGAAAACTCGCTCATTAAATGTTGTCTCGTCTGAATTTTTACGTCGGCCACCAAAGACTGAATCTCCTCGACCGAACATGGTGTAGTTTTGGGCTGTTATCATGTGGATTAATGTACTTTATTTACTGTCCACTTCCGCATCTGTTTTTTGTAAAATGGCAGTCACAGAGAAAACTGTCTGACCAATCAGTGGTCGGCAGTGTTATACGTCATGGCTTAGTATCGCTTGGAACCTGGCGGAGGTGATACCAAAAAACTAGTACCAGGTATCAGATTCCAAATCCTTCTTCGTCTAGGAAACACAAAAAGGCTGAACTAAGTCGAGTCAAGTCGAGCCGGTACTACGCAGTGGAAACGCGGCATAAATCACACAGCACATACCCCTCCCCTCGTGGATTGAGGTCCGTAAAGGTCACAAATTTTTTTTCAGGGGGCAGCAGGTAGTCAATGATAAGGTGAAGGGAGCTCACTTTCATTTTCTCACAGCTTTTACGGTCACGGAAAAAATTATCAGACCATCAAAAGTCATCAAAAACAATGGTTTGCAATCCAGTACTACTCCTGTGTGTATCATGTGACTAAAACAGACCGAAAAGAAAACATGGAATGCCTAAAAGCACTGTTTTGTCAGTACAATGCTATAGATATTGATGTAAGAACTGAAGTTATTATCAGGAAAACCATGGAAAATGACTAGATATCAGCTCTGAAATTAAACTCTTACAAGCTATTTTTGTTGTTATTATATTTTATTGCATTTCATTTATTTCATTCATGGATGTGCATTTCATTGGCAGACATTTAATAATGATCAAGTGAACAAACATATACACACCCATGCTCAAAAAGGAGCAGGATGAAGAAAATCTTATATTTCCTGCCCCCTTCTAAATAGCCTTAATGGATAACGATACACAACTAGCTATAAAGTCATACTGTATAAAGTCAGGGTACGTTTACACGGCAACACTAGGATCTAATTCCGCAAAGATTTCTCCTTTGCGTTATAAAATCATTCCGCATTAAGACATAGCCACTATGACACAATCTGCGTTAACATGAGTCCGCGAGGACGGCTGAATATGCTGTAGTGGCCATGCCAGACCAGTAGCTGGCGATGTAGAGCTGTAGTGAAACAGTGGCGGTAAAACACGCACCTGCGCACAAACGATTTCTGGTTTAGACAGCCTTTAAATGAGAAGAAGAAGAAGAAGAAGAAGAGGCAACACCTATTTACAAACAACAATGGCGAGTGGTCATACAAAGACGCAGGACTTCTTTGTCTGGACAGACAACGAAGTTGGGTTGTTGCTGGATGTGGCCCTGAACTACAAAACAACCAAATGGCAGGAGAATGTTGACTGGGAATCTTGCCAGTCGAAGTACACCGACATTTTGGGGGACTTTGTTGGCAAACCAGCTTGAGGCGCATTACCGCCATCAACTGGCCTGGAGTGGGTTAACTGGCGGTTCTTGGCTCCGCGCGCATGCGGTGACGTCATATTTTACCCCGGAACGCTCCGATTCGCGTTAACACGGAGCTGAAATGCGGAGCGTATCGATAACATTCCACCCTGGACCCTGGTATCAAAAGTTTCCGGATTCAGGCACTCTAGGCACCGTTTCCATGTTAACAGAAGGCTAATCCACGATGAAATCTTCCCGGAGTCGCTGAATCCTACGCCGTGTAAATGGCCCCTCAGACAAACCAAACAAATACCTCCAAAGATAATACAAAATGAAAACAAAACCAAATGCAAACTACATATTCAGGAAGAACAAAACAAACAAAACATAGATAAATGTATATCTGACGAAATGATGCAAAACAATTACGATACCAGACTAAATAAGTAAATAAATATGTCACAAGATGCAAAACAAATACACAAATAAACTTATAACTGTTCATATTTGTTCAAACAAATGTACTTTTAGTTGTACCAGGCATTAAAATGAACAAGAAACTGAAGAAAACAAGGGTGGTCTAATCATTTTTCCGTGACTTTATCTACAGAGCTATATAACCCACCACGTCCTCCACATAAGCTCCGTCACGTTACTTTTAGAGTTACATTCGCATGCATGACGTAGCCCGTGTCGCAAAAATTTAAAGGGGAAGGATAAATTTTCAGATCAGTTGCTTTTCCCGATCCCTGATCCAGCTAAAATATTGATATCAGGGCCAATATCCTAATATCGAATCAGTGCAACCTTAGTCCCCATCTCCTGCAACATCTAAAAAATCAACTGAAGCTAATGTTTGGGAGGCTGTAGCTAAGTTTAAAACCACATCTTACCAGTTGTCATCGTTTAAATACACTTCCTAAAATTGAATCTTCAAGGCTGTATTTATAGATTTTTGCTTAAACCATATATGCTCGATGATGCTTAGAAGTAGGGATAGCATTTCCTTAAATGCCCTCTTCATCGTCTTAACCTCAAACAACTAAGCTGACACCAGCTCGTAGTCTTTCAACTGTAAAAATAAACTAAATCATGCAATATTAAAAGGAACTGAGATGGGAGTGGAAAAAGCTGTAAAAAAAAAAATGAACAGATAAAATAAAATAGCTGCTGATGCTCTCAGAGGGATAACAGACAGTAGTTCTATTCATAACGCACAAAATCAGATAGAAGTAGAAAGAGGAGGGAGACGGGAGAATCTGTAAGCCTCATTTGTCATCTTTTAAGACGACTGATGATTCCAGCTTTGATTATCACTGTTACAGAGGCACACTTAAACTGAACATAGGGTAGTGATGTCTAAACTCTAACGGCGACAAACTCTCGATCTCCCCTTTAGTGAATACAGTTAACATCATGTTTGGCCTGCAGTCAGTCGGATATGTGGAAGGCCTAAGAAATGTGTGAAGAATAAAAGAGAAGAAGGAAAGGTGATCAAACGGCTGCTGTTCTAAAGAGCTTGCTCTTTTTTTTCTTTACACAGATGTAATTCTGGTTATCTGGCAAAGCTTGTATTAACAACAGGATTATAGCCAATTGCTAATGAGCTATTTGTGTGCTTACTGCTGCCAGGAGACCATGTCCTGTTGGCTGCCTCATTTAGAAAAAGTACTGAGATGTGCATATGCATTTGACTGCACATACATACATGGTAAATATGAGGTTGTAACTATTGTAACCAAACTTACTTGATGCTTTTGTATTCTTGCTTGTTGCATGTATGGTGGTTAGGGATGGGAATCGTTAAGAATTTAACGATTCCAATTCCATTATCGATATTGCGTATCGATCCGATTCTCTTATCGATTCTCATTGGGTGCAGGGAATAAAAAGAGTACAAACAGTGTGTTTGCATTAACGGTCTTTTAAATTTCTATCTCTGCACAGAAATATAACATATACAGTATGTACAAATTAATAATACAGATGGGGGGGGGCGTACAGTGAAAGTGAAACTAAAGACGCTTTACTAATTCTCTGTTGCTGGATTTCTACTTCGTGGAACCAGCTCGACTCGGCTCGGCTTGTCTCCTGTTATTGTGCACCTCATTTCCTTTCCCTTCTTACCTTCAGAAACTTGAATTTGAGGAGTTACGATGTTTGTTGCCCCACACCGGAACCGGCACCGGCGTTTACTCTGCCGCTACATTCACAGTGCCGCTAAGTAGAGTATCAAATACGTGACAATTCCTGGTAAATGATTCACATGCTGTGGACAAATGTTTGAGGATATTGGAGGGATTCCACCCTTTTGAAGACATGGAAGCTTTGACAGTGTTCCAAGTAAGTGGACCTGGTGTCGTCTTTTAGACGTTTCTGCCTCAACGCCATGTTGGCTACGTTCTGACCAAAACAATGCAGCGTATGTGTGACGTCATCTGTGCATGCACCAACGAAGGCGGAATTGATAAGCAGAATCGTTAAGCAGGCAGGCAAACGATTCCAAGGACTCAAGCTACTGGAACCCGTTCTCAAAAAAAGCGGTTCTTCACTCCCATCCCTATGGTGGTGCAGTGGTTAGCATTAAGTCCCTCACACCAAGAGGGTCCTGGGTTCGATTCCAGTTCCACCTCCAGATTAACCTTTTTACTCTTGTGTACTTCCTCCAACTCTCTAAAGCACACACTGCAACATTATTGGTTCTTACCAAGAAAAAGAAAAAAAAAAATATTTAGAAGTGTTAGATTATCTATACTGTTGATCATACGCTTTGTGTTTTTAGAAAAGCCGTCTAAGGACTGTGGTGAAAACTAGCAATGTGTGCTATATACACCAAGCAAAGCATCTGTCGGTCCTCTGGGACAGTCTCATGTATTTGGATGTCCATATCAAATAAATTAAATTACACTAATATTATAGGCAGCATTATATTTGCTCCCATACAGTAGCTGTGTAGTTGTAAATGCAGGGCTCCTATAAACGGTCTTAAAAAACAGGACATGGGGGCTAAAAATTCAAAGCAGATGTAGACTAATGTTATGAAGCAAGTTTGGAAGCGCTTTGGGTATATTTTAGAAAATAAATATTTACTGAGATAAAAGAGAAAACAATTTTTTCAGATAAAACACATTTTTTATATTATTTTACATTATATTTAAAACAAAATCTGCAATGTAACACGGTCAAAAGGACAACAAAACTTACGTGCTACTGTTTTTTTGAATATCTTTTATTCTGTCACAGTACATTTTGGGAATTGAACTAATTATGCAAGGCCGAGTGTTTTTCACAAAAATGACCACTGTTGCAAAATCATTTGCATTTATATACGTTTAACTGGGCAGGTTCTGTATGTAACAAATGGACACGATGGATTACATACAAAACCTTGAATGAGACTGAGATTCATGAAAAACTTGCATGTCTGGATTAGAAAAACCACCAGGATCATCAAATTTAAAACAGTGTCTTTATTTTTTACCTCTACACAAGACGATTTCAACCAGTGTTTTCAAAATAAAATGTACTGACACCTCGGTAGTTTTTCATGTCCCAATTTTGGTCCTATTTTTGGCCCCAATATTTTATTAAAAATTCATTAATTTGGGATGGCTCATAGCAAAAGTATACTTTTTGGCATTTATCTGAAGTCATCATTATTAGGCACATCCTGGGGAGAAATATGTCTACATTTCTCTTTTATTATTGGTCTAAAAAGCTGGTAAAGTGCCAGATACCAAAATGTACCCAGTTTCATAAACACACCTAATAACAGTTGCATATGAGTGCACAAAATGACCACTGTTACAAATCATTTGCGATTTATATGCATTTAACTGGGCAGGTTCTGTATATAACGCAATTGGACGTGATGGGTTACACACAAAACCTGGAATGAGACTGAGATTCATGAAAAACTTGCATGTCTGGGTTAGAAAAACTACAGGATCATTAAATTAAACACATTGTCTTTATTTATAGCTCTACATAAGACGATTTCAAGCGATGTTTTCAAAATAAAACATACTGACACCTAGGTAGTTTTTCATGTCCAATTTTGGTCCTATTTTTGGCCTGAATATTTTATCAAAATTCATTATTTTGGGATGGCTTAGGGAAGAGTATAATTTTTTTGCATTATCTGAGGTCATCATTAGGTACATCCTGGGGAGAAATAGTCTAACATTCTCTTTTATTATTGGGTCTAAAAGCTGGTAAGTGCCAGATACCAAAACATACCCCAGTCTTTCATAAAACACCCAAATAACAGTCGTATATGAGCGTCATTTCTGCCGGTGGACGAACCCATGTAGTCAGTGATAGTCTGTCTGGAACACAACTTGCTGTAACAGCCCCGTTTATTGATTTAGCTTTAAATGGATGCTAAATATTTTTGCCCCCTCAGCAACTCCGGCCTGAGTTCCTTAACAACTTCTGTTCTCCTTCTCTTAGAATTACCATCCCACACTTCCCCTCCAGAGTCCCGGAGTGCGAGCTGACCTGGCGCGGATCCGGGCTTGATGACATTGATTGGTTAAGTAAGTGAGACGTCTGCACGGTCACTCTGTGGCCCTTGCTGACCAAGGATCATAGCCATCTCTCTGCCGGGCCATCAGACTTCATTATCCGGCAGCAGGAGAGACAGGAAGGCCTTAACTAGGGCTCCGGAGACACAGGAGTCGACAAATCATCTCTTTCTTACTTTTTGAGAGGCTCTTTCCTTTGCTTTCTTTTCTGTCTGTCCCTACCTGTTCTGGGTCTGATGCTGTCTGATCTTCACCACAGAATAACATTTCACAGAACAAGACATCGGGAGAAAGCAAAAGAAAGGAAGGAAGTGAGAGGTAGGAAGAGGCTGCAGGGGAACGAGCATGTACTTAGAACAAGGCTTTCTACAGTGTTACTGGAAGAGTAGACCTTAACATGAAAAGGGTACATTCTGCACCACTTGTGACTCTCATTTGCCTGCCTCTCCAACATTCTCTTACCTCATGCTCATTACTCCAGTGCCTTTTTATCAGCGGTGCATATGAGTTTTGTTCCGCGACTGCTTACTTTGTTTTTTCTTATTCATGGTCCTTTTCAAGGTCTTCGGTAAGGACGACTGAGATGAGCGTCAGAGACATCCAAACAGACCCATGATGCATCCCTGCTGCTTTCTGATGACAAGGAATGAACAGCAATCATAAGTCAATACTTAAATGGTCGTAAAAATATGGAGATCTCCTTCACTGTGGTTTCATTGTCATTTTCAGTTGGATATTAACTCTTTATAAGGCACTCGCTGAAATTCAAAATTCCAACCTCAGTGTGTTATTGGAGGACATAAGATTTTATTACGTTTGGGAAAGGTTTTCGAAAATTTTTACTGTCATATAGAAAATCAAGGTCAGTGAGTTACCATATGGGAACTGATGCTATGCAATGTGTGGGTGTAGCCTTAATACCTCCACCAGGAGGTATTGTGATCACTTTGCTTTGTGTGCTTCTGTGTTTGTTTTTTAAGCACTTTACATGAAAACTATTCCAACCATCTTTACCAAATTTTACCCACAGATAGGGCCTAGGTCCTGGGACAAACCATTCAATTTTGGACCAAGTAGGCCAAAGTTCAAGGTCACAGCAAGGTCACAAAATCTCACATTTTCCTATCTCTCATCATTAAGCAATTTTGAAAATTCATAAAAAATTCAAAACAACTCCAATTAGCCTCCATTTAATACACCCGTAGCTTATAACAATATCTTGTATCTGGCACAAAATTGTCCACATCCACTGTGGAATGTGGACTCTGTGGACATTTGAATTTCACATTGAAAATCCCATTTATGACACATTTTCATTATAACTCAACAAATATTGATTGGAATTTAATATAATTTGACATACCATGACTGGTACCAAGCTTCAACTTTGTACGAAATATCATTCCGCTCCATTTCTCTTCCATTACACTCTGTTGACTTTTGTTATTTATATGCACCATTTTCAAAAATCATAAAAAATGCAATTTGTGAAATATCATTATGAAATTTGTTTTGTACATCCATAGTTTAAAAAGAAATAGTCGATCCACACATGCACACCGTTCGGGATGCTTGGCTGAGGTTTGTGTTCTCTAAACACTTGTTTTTAAAATGTTTCTAATTTTATGAATGCTGGTATTTACATCTTACCCAGGGACAACAGTTGAAAAATAGCTTTTCTGCTAATACTGGCAACATTTACAGAAATGTTTATTAATGTGTACTGTCCCTGCTGAATAAACAAACAAATAAATAAATACATTTAGTTCCTTATGGGTCAAAATGTGATATTGAAATCTCTCTGGTGGGACATTTTAGAGATAATTGACAGATTAGTGTTGCTAAATGACCCACATTTTTACTTTTAAATTAATTTTAGTTTAGTTAGACCACAGGGATTATCCAAAACAAGGAGTTACTTTACATTGAAATGAATGTTGGAATGGCAATCAATTAAGTTTGCTCTCTGACGGGACATTACTGTGTTTTGACCTTTACCCATAAAGGGGGGAAAAAAAGAAATGAATTTTAGAATACAAGAAAAACATGTGTACAGTGAATGGAGCGTGTATTTTAGAACATTAGAACATCACTTATAGAATATTTAACCACTGGGGCACTGCTAGCAATTGTGGGTCCTATGAAACATAAACATTGTAGGCCCTTCATAAAATTCAGTAGGGGGGTGGGGGGGGGGCAGTTATATACATGGGGTATGAATGATCCATAACTAACATACTAACGGGTGGCGTGAAGCAAAAGGGAAACTTCTCTCGCCTCTATTATACAGCAAATCGTACACAAAATGTTCACAACTTCTAACCTCCCCACCACTGCTCTAGGCCCCCCCCCCCCCCTTGAAACTTAAACCCGTTGTAGGGCACTTAATTATAGAAATACCCTGAAATTCAAAAAATTAACCTTAGTGTGTTATTGATGACATAATAATTTATTACTTTAGTGAATTTTTCAAAAATTTTATTGCTATGTTGAAAATCAGACCAATGAAGTTGTCATATTTGGTTCCTTATCCGCAAGTGACAAAAAAAAAAAAAAAAAAAATCCAAGAAGTGTATATATAACAAAATACAAGAATACAGATGTAAGATGAAAAGAACATCCCTTGTAGAACATAACAAACATAAGTGCTGATCCAGGCACCTGTCCAACCACCACATTCTCCCTTTGAACATCATTCCTTACATTAGTACCATTACTTCATGGTACCTAACAAAGCAGGTCCACTCACTGTTCATGCAGAGGTGGACCTTACAGACCCTGGAGACCACATTGGACCTGAGATGGTTGGCTCACTGTTCTTACTTTAACTGTTGCTGTCTCTATCTTGTAATGAATGCGGAAATTGGCAAAACAGTCAGTTGCCCGATAGAGGGTTAAATATATTGTTTCCACTTGCTAAACATAATATCTGGTCAGCACTAGGTACAGTAAATGTAATTTCCATTACACAGAGTTGTTACATGCATGTTTCATTCATCAACAAATAAATAAATGCTTATACATGGTTAATGCCAACCAGCCCGATATCAGACTCAGAGCTTATTTTGTTTCCCTGTCATGGTTTGAATCGACAGTTTAACAGTTATTGTCCTTTCACAACAGCACAATTTTCCACAACAGCTCCAGGCTCTGTTTCTGGACTGTACTGTATGATTTAACAACTTCTGAGACGTACACAGAAGCAAGACTGACTTTCAACTTAATAGCAACATAATTGAAGTTGTACAACATTGTATTCGCCACAGTTACAACAGTGATGATGCCTTGTTTTTTTATCTGTCATGTCTGTGTTAAAGACCCCCTTCAGTCATGTTACAAAACACAATAATAATCTGAATTTAATAATAATTTGAATTGAAAAAAGTTTTGTTTTTTTTTTCCCACAAAAATGTTCAATGACTTGTGAAACACTCAGTTATTTAAATCCAGGTTAAAGCCCCACCTGTTCTCAGCTGCATTTGAATAGAGTTTTATTCATCAGTTCAGATCTGCACTGTTTCTTTTAAGCTAAAAGTTTTTATCTGTTTCATCTGCTTGTCTCTTTTATCTGTTTATCTATTATCTGATATTTTTGTTGTTTGTTTTTTTCTGCCTATACTTTTTATTGCTTCTGCTGTAATGCTTTTAATGTTTTATGTAAAGTACTTTGAATTGTCTTGTACAGAATGTGCTATAGAAATAAACCTCCTTACCTTGTTAACCCATAAAGACCCAAACTGTAACTGTCTACTGCACTAATCCTATCAATGCATGTAAATAATTGGCGTAAATACAGTTATTCATCTTTTCATGGTCATCAGGTATGACCCATTTGGACGTTCAGAGGCTCCGTAGTGAACGTGGAAACACCGTCATTTTCTACAACATTGATTCACCAGTAAAAAAAAAAAAAAGTCACCTTTTCGTTTTCTGTTTTTGATATAATAACTTAAACCTGAGCTTTTATGAACATCAACATAATGAGTGAATTAAACATGGGAAAATACCAGATTTTCACTGAAAAAACACAAAAAGAAGATAATATTGTAATAAATGGTGATAAATCACTTAAGCAAGATTAAATAGACAGAAAAATTCATTTGGGAACAGCCACAGAAGTAGCACTGGGTCTTTATGGGTTAAGGATCTGTTACACTGTGAATGTTATTATTAATTAATTTTATAATGTTCATCTGTTGGACCCTAGTTGTTTTCTCCTAAAGAAGATTTTCAATATTTGTACACTGATTTGCTCCAGAATTTTTCACTTTTTTTTTTTTTTTTTGGGGGGGGGGGGCACATGATAAGTTTTCTCTTGTTAACATCAGAAAGTTAAAGATTTACTTTTTCAGACATTTTCTGAGTCCACATTTTATAGATTTGAAGTATGCAGCATGTTTATTTGTACATAACCCATACACCCAATTTTACATATATTGTCACATTGAATATCTGCTGTTGCATATTTTAACCCTTATTGGGCAAGTGACTGTTTTTGCTAATTTCTGCATACATTAAAAGACAGTGACAGCAGCAGTTATAAAGAGGGAACAATTTCAGGTCCAATGTGGTCTCCAGGGTCTGTAAGGTCCACCTCTGCATGAACAGTGAGTGGACCTGCTTTGTTAGGTACCATGAAGTAATGGTACTAATGTAAGGAATGATGTTCAAAGGGAGAATGTGGATGTGGACAGGGGTCTGGATCAGCACTTACATTGGTCTAATGTTCTAAGAGTGATGTTCTAATGTTCTAAAATACCTGTGTCTTTCATATTACATGTGTTTTTCTTGTATTTTTATATATACTTCTTGGATTTTTTTTATTTTTTTTATTTTTTGGTCACTTATGGGCAAGCAACCAAATATGGTAACTTCATTGACCTTGATTTTCTGCAAGACACTGAAAAATTTTGAAAAATTTTGCAGAAGTTAAAAAAAAAAAAAATCTTGTTATATCCTC
>NC_043962.1:13213485-13289989 GCF_902148855.1 Sphaeramia orbicularis | reverse complement strand
TGTCATTTCACATTTAACCATAAAGACCCAGTGCTATTTTTGTGGCAGCTCCCCAATTATTTTTGCTCTATTTTTAACTTTCTTAAGCGATTTATCACCATTTAGGATTTAGAGGATTCTGTTGGGTCTCTGTAAACTTGATTTGATTCTGATTTGAATTGATAAAGCACTTTGTGACTCTGTCTGTGAAAAGTGCTCTATAAATAAAATTTACTTACTTACTTACTTACTAATTTATTTTCATATTATGCTCAGTATTTGCATTTGTAAGTGAGAATGAGGCATTTTCCTGTATTTAATTTGCTGATAAAGCAGATGTTCATCAAAGCTCCGAGTAAAAGTGAAGATAATTATATAAAAATCAGAGAAAATGGAAGAACAAGTGTCTTTTTCTATCAATCTATCCTTAACTGAACATAACCCAGTCTTCTATGCACTGTCATTGATCCAACTCTGTGGGTTTTACTGGTGAATCAATGTTGTGAAGATGACGGTGTTTTCTACGGTAACTATGGAGACTCTGACGTCCGTTAATAGTCACTTGCCTGATAAAGAGTTAAGGGTGATTACATTTGTAAGGCGTTAGATGTATGTGTGTGTTTCCAGTGTGTAAGATGAATCAAGAGATGTGGTAAACATTTACAACTAAAAGATGTCTGAAATATTAATTTTTCAAATCACAGTGATGGTGTTAATGAATAAATCCGTTTAGTCATACTCCTGTAGCAGTAGTTTTTATTTCTTGAACTAATCCCCAGATCCTCTTTGGGTAAAACAAAGACACATGGCTGAGGACAAAACCTCCCAAAAGTGATCCAAAACTAATTTCAGGCAGTACAACAGTATCATTAAAATGAAGAAATGATCACTTATTAGCAAAAGCATAGACAACAGTTACCTCCTGTACCTTTGATATTATCTACACCTATTTACTATTTGCAGCTATTCCTTTAGAATGACATTATAGTCGCCCATAAACTTGGAATCATTTAGTTTTCAGACACATTCCTCTTTTTATTCCTATTTATACACATCAGTAATCACATTCGATGAGATAAAAGTGACTTTATCAAGAAAAAATCACATCATCATATCATTTCATGAGACGAGGTAAAAATATTTTATTCTTTATAGGCGACAGTACATAACGTTAATTATTACGATGAAACACACATATGTTACCTTGGTTACAAAGTAATTTCTGAGTCGTGTCTGTTTTCATCCTAAATATAGGGGAAACAGCTCCCATAATCCCACACCACTTAGCAATAACGTCCACTTCTGCCTTTCATTGTAGTTTGGGTTGAGACCCCCCCTAGTGGCACCAATTCCATGCTGTGCTAAATAACATAAATGTCAAAAGCACATTTATTCAGAAAATCACTGAAAATGCAGCTCTAAGTATCTGCTATACTCAGTGCCAATGAAAACGCCAACACTTGAAGATTCTTATGTTTTTTTAATCGATGAGGATTTTATTCCATAAGCTCTTGGAATTAATCATAGGCTATTTCTATACAGTAAAAATAAAAAAATCACATCCAAATTTGTTGACAAAAAATAAGGATAAAGAAAGAAACTCAAGGACCCCCAAAACCAAAAGTCACAAAGCGGTCCAGGAGGTGCTGCTGCTCAATGTAGCGATCCTGCTGTGGCGTGGTCACACGTGCTCGTCCAGGGCGAGGTCTGTCTGCAGTTGAGCCAGTTTCTTCATGCCTCTGTTGCATCCTGACTATGGTGGACACATTGCATCCAAAACGGCGCGCCACCTGCCGAGCAGAGATTCCAGCCTCCAGGAGCCCCATAGCATGGCATCTTTGGTCACGTGTCAGTCTAGGCCAGGGGTGCCCAACCCTGGTCCTCGAGGGCTACTATCCTGCATGTTTTAGATGTATCCCTCTCCCAGCACACCTGACGGTCATTATCAGGCTTCTGCAGAGCCTGATGATAGGCCTATCATTTGAATCAGGTGGGTTGGAAGAGGGATACATCTAAAACATGCAGGATAGTAGCCCTCGAGGACCAGGGGTGCCCAACCCTGGTCTAGGCATTGCTGAGTTTATTGCAATGATTTTGGTGCTTTTCAGCTTGCCTTTATATACAGAACATGACCACTCCTTAACTGACCACAATTCCTTAAGTTGAGCAGTTCATTGCTGAGCAATGAGAAAAACAAGTCTTATGAATGCACACAAGTTCATTCAAGCGTGACAATAGCTCAACCCATCTCAGGTTGTTAAGAAATTGTCTGGGATTATCTTATACAGGTGAAACTTTAACATACTGATGCAGCTCAGGAACAATAAAGCACATTCAAGTGTTGAGCTTTCATTGGCACTGAGTATATATGCAGGGTGTGATTTGTTCGGGGGGGGTATCAACCCCTCCTCTGGTTTTTACATCCCTACTTCTGCTCTATGAATTTCATCCTCGGAGGGGAAAACCAACCAATGTAAATAACAGGTTGTTGCAGTTTTCTTCCACCTATATCCTACATTACTGGCACTAACGCTCACCTGAACCCAACTGTTGGCAGTCTCAGAATTTGCAAACGTTCCCAAGCACTGGGGCGCCGTAAAGGGTGTGTGGGGGGCGTAAATGTGACAAATTCATGGGGCCCAGCATTTGTGAGGGGCCCATAGAGCAGTGGTGGGGGTCCAGTGGATACAGGTTGGAAGTTGTGAAAATTTCATGTAGGGTTATTCAAAAAGAATGAACCGATTTCATTAAACATAATATTTTAATAAGGAAAAGCAGCAGAAAGCTCCAGCCAAGTCACAAGTATTCTACTCACAATCAACTTTTATTTCCTGTCTTACAAGTGTTCAATGTGTCCACCACCTGCAGCACAGACAACATCAATGCGATAAGAGAATTCCTCCCAGACGTGTATCAGCATATCACGATCCACTGAGTTGACCGCTGTTGTTATTCGATATTAAAGGTCATCGAGGTTAGTGGGTAGCGGTGGGACATAAATGCGATCTTTTACGTATCCCCACAAGAACAAAAATCACACACGGTGAGGTCTGGGGGATCTCGCAGGCCAAGCACAAAAAGAACACAGAATGCCTTTTGCTGAGGACTCGCCACTGAGTTGAATCAAAATTTGTCATTTAATCAGCATCAGCCCAAACCTGCTACCCGTAGGAGGAGAGAAGCAGTGGTCTTCCTCTCTAGTCTGACTCCAGCTGATGAGCTGAACTGAAGGTACCTGCTGCAGATTGTGAGGAAGAGGACACTGCCTCAGTTTGGCTGCAGACACTGGAGGAGAAAGAACTGACTGTTCAGCTTGGACCAACTATGGAAGGCTACTGGTAGGAATGGACTGCAGTATTTTTGTTTAATGAAATCATGTTAACGATGAATGTGTATTTGACAGTCCTGCACTTTAAAAAGTCAAATTAATGTTAACCTATTTTGAATAATAGAGTACTTTAAAAACTTTAAAGTAAAATATAAATAATATAAAAGGTACTTTAAAATGTTAAGTTAAAATGAGAATATGTGAATAATGTTACTTCAAAAAAGTTAAGTTAAAGTTAAAATATTTGATTCATGAAGGACTTTGAAATGTCTAGAAACAATTTAAAAGCATGTGACATTGTTTGTGTGAAAATGATTGATGATGAGTGATGTTTTATTTCTGTTTTGTTTAAAGGTTTGCAACCTATTATTCCTCAAAATAAAAACTAAAAGGAAGAAGAGTTGCGTCGTTTCATCTTTTATGGTTTGCCAGGACATTTTCAAGTTTGGGCAGGAGTTGAACAACATAAAAACTGTATATAACTCGGCACTGAGGGTAAACAAACAACTGAACATTGCTGGAGGAATAATGCGACTACAGTGCCCCTGTTCAGCCATTCAGAACTCAAAGAACTCCTCTTTCAAATGGTCACTGACTCATTCCATGATGATGCTTGAGAACTGAAGCAGTGCGTCATGAAATCGGTTCATTCTTTTTGAATAACCCTGTATAATAGAGGAATAGAACCCAGGAGTTGGATGTTGAAAGTATGTAAACTTTCACTTTGGTTTCACGCCAGCGTTAGTTACATTAGTTATGGATCGCACACCCACGTATAAAACTGCACCCCACCCCCCCCCACCCCCGCTCCGACAAAAAAAAAAAAAAACCCCCCCCCCCTCTGTTTTTTTGACAAATCGCACCCTGGCTGTAAGTACCGTCACATTATATGTGCATTATCTGTATTAAATTTAACAATATTATATTTAGCAGATCCTGTACTGGTGGCTCACAGTAGGTGTGAAAGAGAGAATAAAACAACAGTGCCTCGTTACCCGACACTAAAGACAGGGTGGCCTTTTCATGCCTATTCACGACATTTACACACAAAACTTGCTGACATGTAATTACCAGCGCAGTGGGAAACAATCAATTATACGATCAGGCTTTCCCCATGTTTGCATCGTGCCACTTGGATAAGAGTATTTATGTCCATGACATCTCTGTTCAGCCGGCAGAATTTCAGAACTAATCTCTGAGAGCTGACCTTTTACTGTAGAGCAGCAGCGATGATAGCCATAAGGATATTTTTAAGCACAGCCCTGCTTTTTTTTTTTTTTTTTTTTTTTTGCAAAAGTGTACTTAGAACCATTAAAAATGCAAGAGTCAGAAAAATATGTATATTTGGAGATAAATTGATTGGTTTGGGGTTACCTTCATATTAACCCTATAACGCCAAACGTATCATATTTGATACATGAGTTTTGAAGCCTTCTACATGATCAGTGTGATTTTTTTTTTTTTTTTTGAAAAACCTGATATATACAATTAGATAAATGTAATACACAGATAATCCACCAGGGGGGAGGAATTCATTCACCAGAGGCCTTTCTAGTGACACTACAAGACTGTCATTAACAAGGAAGGAGGCAGAACTTTGACAATTTTGAAAAGGAATTACCAATTTCTAAGACATGTTTGTGTTATATTATGTTTTTGTTTGTTCAAAAATAGTCATATTTGAGTATCGAGGCCTGATGTATCAAATATGATAAAAATTGAAAGTCATACATGGAAAATGTTATTTGAAAAAACTTTTTTTGTTGTTGTTGTTGTTCAAAAGGACCAATAAAGGCTCCAGTTTCAAAGAACTGGAATTTTCTGTCAATGATTTAATGGTTCAGGTTTTACAGGGTTAAAGAGGGAAGCATTAGTCATTAGAGAATGAATTGTGGACAAATTGTGATCAACTTAACACGTTTATAAAGTGCACTGAATACAGGTGCTCAGAAATTGAAAGTGTCATCATTCAATATTGGGTGCGTCCACCTCTGGCTTCTAAACAAGCAGTGCAGCGACAACAAATGGAACTGACAAGTCTCATGATCCTGTCCTGAGCTTGAATTAAGCCAAAAAATCTTGAATTAAGCAACAAAAAAAAAAGTCTGCCAATGGAACAAGTGAAAATTATCTTGGTAAGATCTTGAAATAAGATTTTCAAGATCTATCGACTAAAAATTAGTTCTTATATCTCATGAAATGTTACTCTTTAGGTCACAGGTGTCAAACATGTGGCACAGGGGCCAAATCTGGCCCGCCAAAGGGTTCAATGTGGCCCCTGGGATGAATTTGTGAAATGCAAAAATTACACTGAAGATATTAACAGTCAAAGGTGTTAAAATCATTTTAGGTCATTTTAATCTAAAGTGGATCAGACCAGTAAAATACGATGAGAATAACCTATAAATAATGAAAACTGCAAATTTTTCTCTTTTTTTTTAGTGTGAAAAAAAAAAGTAAAATTACACAAAAATGTTTACATTTACAAACTAGCCTTTCACAAAAAATGTGAATATCTGAAATGTCTTAAGAGAAGTATGTGGAATTTTAATAATATTCTGTCTGTTATTTAGTGTTTTGTGTATTTGTAGAACCACTGTGATCTCTAAGTAGAGATTCACATGGAAAAATTATAAACTAAGGGATAATATTGTTAACATTGCACTTATTTTACTTAAGAATTTTCAGGTTGTTCATATTTTTTCATGTTATGTTTGAGTACACTTCCTAGATTTAAACATTTTCATTACGGAATTTTACTTTTTTCACTCAAAAGTTATTATCCTATTATTCGTATTATTTTACTGGTCTGGCACGCTTATATCATATTAGGCTCTATGTGGCCCCTGAACTAGAATGAGTTTGACACCCCTGCTTTAGGTGATTATGTGTTATTTTAAGTGTGATGAGATATTTTGACTAGAAATTAGAAAAATACACTTGGTAAGATTTTGATTTTTGCAGTGTGTGTGTGTGTGTGTGTATCTATCTATCTATCTATCTATCTATCTATCTATCTATCTATCTATCTATCTATCTATCTATCTATCTATCTATCTATCTATCTCTGTGTGTGTACAGGGTGGGGAAGCAAAATTTACAATATTTTGAGGCAGGGATTGAAAGACAGTGTATGACCAATTAGTTTATTGAAAGTCATGACAATTTATTTGCCACAAGAAAACTGACATAATAGAAAATGTTTTTATTCTATGTGTCCTCCTTCTTTCTCAATAACTGCCTTCACACGCTTCCTGAAACTTGCGCAAGTGTTCCTCAAATATTGGGGTGACAACTTCTCCCATTCTTCTTTAATAGTATCTTCCAGACTTTCTCGTAATAGTTTTGCTCATAGTCATTCTCTTCTTTCCATTATAAACAGTCTTTATGGACACTCCAACTATTTTTGAAATCTCCTTTGGTGTGACGAGTGCATTCAGCAAATCACACACTCTTTGACGTTTGCTTTCCTGATTACTCATATGGGCAAAAGTTTGTGAAAAGGTATGGATAATAGTGTTAGGTATGATTATGACATCAATATATGTTTGGTTTCAAAACAACTGACGTAGTGCCTGCTGAGAAAAAACAACTAAATGTTCATTGTAAATTTTGCTTCCCCACCCTGTATATATATGTATATATGTGTGTGTGTGTGTGTGTGCGTGCGTGCGTGCGTGCGTGTGTGTGTTTAAAGGGAGTTATAATAAAAGAGGACAAAGCAGATCATGCCAAAGTTACGCCTTTGGCACTTTCTGCTAACTGATGGTAACAGTGAGCTCTCTAAGCCACAGACAACTCCTGACTGTCAGTATTAGAGAAATGGCAGTTGAATGGGGGTGATAGCTGGCAGGGGGGTAGAGGCCTCCGCAGGGCATGTATTAGGTTAAAGCTTTTATATCAATATGGGGCAACAAACTAAGCCCACGGCTTTCCCAGAGACATTTCTCTGTGTCTCTGTCAGTGTCTCTTGCTGTCATTCACACAGTGTCTTATAACACCACTGATGTTCCCTCATGCCACTCATTGCTTAACCATTTTCATAATTACAGGCTCTCCCAATGTGTGGCTGGCATCTAATGGAGGAATGAGTTAATGTGCGTGACGTTAAGTGATTTTCTTTTTCCATAGCATACAAATTTAAGTGAATTTTGCCACCCACCAGTGTGTGCAGTCAAGAGTGAGAGTATGCAGACAAGACAGACACACACCTACTGTAGGAACACACACCATATGAGCTCAGATGTGCACTTTTGTGGTATCTGCCCCCCCCCCATCTGGTAGCAAAGTGTGGTTATACTTGTAATCTTTTCCTTTTTACAAGACTGCTTTCTCAATTTTCCAGCTTTAAAAAAAAAAAATCACAGCATAACCCTCCATATGGGATAAACTGTAAAGGCTCAATGTTTAATTGTTTTTCCCTAATTATCATAGCACTGTTATGATGCTTTCTCAGATTTAATTATTTGGTGCTTACAAAGACTTTCACAGATTTAATTACTTTGTGCTTAGAAAGAAACTCTAACTGTGGTAATGCTAATAGGCAGAGGGTGGCAAGACACCCTCTGCCTATTAGCGGCTGATGACATTATACTGAATTGGTATTTGTTTTTGTTAAAGGAGTGATATTTAGCTTTTTAAATGGAATTATACATTTTCAAACATTTCCCTGTGGTCTACATAAACTGTAAATGCTCTGCTTGGGTCTGACTTCTTCATTAATTCAACTCTACAGGTCCATCTTCAACCCTAATTCTGAGTAATGACACCAGAAAGGTCGTTTTGAGTGCTGGCCCTTTAAATACAAATGAGCCACTTTGGGAACCCCTGCTTTAATGCTGCGTTTCCACTATATGGAACCGGCTTGACTCGACTCAGCTCGGCTCGATTCTGGTACCAGGTCCTATTCCTGGAGACCGTTTACATTACAGGATACTACCGACTTTATAGTTCCTAGACGTCATAGCAATGTGGCGTGTTACTTCCATGTCATCTGCTCAGAGAGTTGCTGATAAAGTTGCCCGTTGCGTGTTGTCTCGTCAAGCTCATGCGGAATTTTTATGTCAGCCACCAAAGACTGAATCTCCTCGACCGACCATGGTGTAGTTTTGCAGGCCGTCATCATGTGGATTAACCTACCGCTATATTTACTGTCAACTTCCGCATTTGTTTTTTGTAAAACAGCGGGTCACAGAGACAACTCTGACCAATCAGGGGTCTGCAGTGTTTACACATTATGTTTTAGTATCTGGTCCCCAGTCTTGGAACCTCAGCGGAGGTGATACCAAAAAACTAGTACCGGGTACCAGATTCCAGGTCCTTTTTCGTAATGGAAATGCAAAAAGGCCGAGTGGAGTCGAGCCTGTACCACGTGGGGGAAACGCAGCATAAGTGACTGGTGAGCTCTTGGAACGGTTGTAAAGTTGGATGAGACAAGAAACATAAGGGTTGATAATATATATATATACTATGCTAATTTGTGAATTTGTGAATTTATTCACATGATTTAGAGTAACAAGTGTAACTGAAGGCACCTGTTGGGCGTTGCTGCCTGCTGTACCTCCACAACTGGTGTCTACGAATACTCATCTGTTCCCTGTGGGATGCCGGACACATACCTCTGTGTGGGTCATCAGCTGCAGACCACCAACCATCCATCCATCTTCTAAACCGCCTTATCCTCAAGAGGGTCACGGGCCTGTTGGAGCCTATCCCTGCCCATTCCTGCTGGAATTCGACCATCGTAAACTGTAGAGCAGACTTTCCCAACCTTTTTGATCCATGGCACATATTTTATATTAGAAAAATCACAAGGCACACCAGCAAACAAGCACATCTGGGGTGCACGGGTGTTTGGAACAAGAAAGCTGAGAGGGGTGCGTCAGCGACACCTCGGACAGACCCCCCCGCTCACGGATTGTGGTACTGAGTATAATAGTATGGGAGGCATATCCCTTGCCCCAACCTGATACTGTCTAATCTGCACATCACTAGTGAGGGGGGGCTTTATCAACACAACGCACTGCATCGGAGCTGGTTCACTTTCACTTTTATTTTGCAAAGGGAAACAGGAGACTGTTGTTGTACAGGGTGTATATTAAAAAAAAAACTACACATTTTGAAGAATTACCCCAGTTCAGCATTTGATAATTTTTGGAATTTTCTTTTATGGACGTCAGTAGGTAGGGGATTGGTGGATATTTGTCCAAATTTACAGACCCAGGGTTAGGGTTAGGGTTAACCCCTTGAAACTGGGGGTAATTTTTCAAAATGTATAGGTTTTTTTTTTTATATATATATACACCCTGTAGAGTGGATCATTGGTGTCTTATGTATCTACAGTATATCCAGAAGTATGACCATATTAGTCCTGTGCTCAGATCTCTGCACTGGTTTCCTGTGGCTCTGAGAATAGACTTTAAAACAGCTCTGCTCATTTTTAAGTCTCTCCATGGTCTATCACCAAAGTACATCTGTGACGTGTTGGTCCCATATGAACCATGTCGGACCCTGAGAACCTCAGGGACTGGTCTTTTGCTGGTGCCCAGAGTCAGGACTAAACAGGGTGAAGCTGCGTTTCAGTTCCATGCAGCTAAACTCAGTCTTCCTGATGATGTGAGACAGACCTACTGTGACAATGTTTAAGTCCAGGCTGAAAACAGCTGTTCAACTGCATAGAACAACTGAAAGGGTTCTATCTGCACTCTGCTCTTTTGCTTTGTTTTAATTGATTATTACTTATGTTTTATTGATTATGTTTTAATTGTAATTGTGTGTTTTTAACCTTGTCTCTTTTCCATTTTTGTAAAGCACTGTGAATTGCCCTGTGTATGAATTGTGCTATACAAATAAATCTGCCTTGCCTTGCCTATATCACGCTGTTCGCTTTCACTACCAATCAGGTGAAATTGGATAATTTTCCACAGCACACCCGATGACTTCTCATGGTACACTTAGTATGTGCTGTGGCTGTGGCACACTGGTTGGGAAACACAGCTGCAGATGAGCTTTCCATCCACATGTACTTCGGGACACAAATTTATGTGTCCCAAGGCTCTGCTATCTCTTGTATTAGAGAAGGGGAGAGTCTGTACGAGAGTCTGTAACTCAAAAGTAATACAGGAGTCATGTAATGCATTACAATTCTGAGAGTAATGTTGTAAGGCACAGGTGTCAAACATGTGGTCCAGGGGCCAAAACTGGCCTGCCAAAGGTTCCAATCCGGCCCTTGGGATGAATTTGCAAACTACAAGTTAGGGCATCAAACTCAAAATAATATCATAATAACCAATAAATAATGACAACACCATTTTTTTTTCTCTTTGATTTAGTGCAAACAACATTAAATTATGAAAATGTTTACATTAACAAACTATCCTTTAACAATAAAATGTGAATAACATGAACAACCTGAAATGTCTAAAGAAAATTAAGTGCAATTTTAACAATTTTCTGCCTGTTACTAAATGTTTTGTGCCTTTGTAGATCTGATCTGTGATGCATATATTTAAATGATAAGTCAAGGCAAAATATTGATAAGATTGAACTTATGTTTAACAAATTTAATTTTTTTCAGGTTGTTCACATCCTTTATGTTTGGATACTTTGTAAACGTGAATATTGGCATAATTGAATGTCTTTTTTTTTTTTTTTACACTAAAACAATCTGGAGTTGTCAGTATTTATTGGCTATCATGCTATTATTTTACTGTTCCGGCCCACTTGAGATCAAATTGGGCTGAATGTGGCCCCCGGAAGAAAATGAGTTTGAAACCCCTGTTGTAAGGTAAGGAATTACTTTTAAATAACAGTAACAAGTAACCTATAATGGATTACAGTTTGGAAGAAACTTGCACAACACTGGTCAATGCTATATAACTATATTGTTAGCATCGCAGCAAAACTGCCAAAGTCATATTTTTTTTTAGGTCAAAGCCAATAATGCAAAATGAAGCAGTAGTGTTAGGAGAGTAAAGTCATGCAGATATCTAAAGTTGGCCAAAAATAGGACTGAGGCTATAATGCTACAGAGCTAACACTATGGTGCACACACACAACTTCCAAAGACACACATCATAAAACTTACTTTTGTAACCCCACTTGGGATAAAGGATTAGTAGTAGCGGATTATCACGGATGAAATTAGACCATCAAGAGAGATGAAATGATGTGGAGTCATTTTACACTGCATCTTGTGTTTACAGATCAGCCCATTGGGTTTGATTACTTCTGAAACAATTGAAATGCCAAGGACAAGCCACATCCTCTTTTGTGTTGATTTATTACGCAGACTTTGGAATCTCTCCCCTCAGCTGGAGGTTTTGTGTCCTTGATAAACGATTGTCTGTCCTTCTCTGACCCATTCACCAGCTGCTCCCTTCTGTTTTATACTCTCCAAATACTTCTGTCAGACAAACTATCTCCATAAATGTCACCTTCTCTGTCAGTCTTACGAGCCACGGCTGGATGGAAAAAATAGTGTGAATGGCTTCACAAACACAACCAGCTGCATCCATGTGTAACTATAATCACAATGTCAGAAATATGCTGCAATTAACTGCTAAGTAATAATATGTGTTACTCACTCACAGTATAAATTTGCATCCCAAATCTGAACATTAGCATGAATAAACTGCTAATCTTTCCTGAATGCAACATCGTGAACTGAGATCTGTTTGCCTAAAAATCCACAATTATTGTAATTCATGTTCAAAACCTGTAAATATATCCTGAATATGAGATCTAAGCTGCACAATATAAAAATTTGATCAAATAATTCTCTCTAATTCAGATGCAGATGGTGTTCAAAGTTTAGCACAACCTATTTTTTCCATTTATTAAAAACTGACAGCTTCAAAAATGAGAAGACGATTTATGTTAATTTAGTCAAATAAAATGCTTTCTGTAGATGTCAGGCAAATATTTTATTCCAAAATAATTTGATAGTACAAATAATCGTAATCTCAGGATGCTCAAACACATATCAAACCCATTTCACATCACTCACTTCCGCTGGATGAACATTACAGTGAATTTCCGATGAAACTTTTACATCAACTTTGAGTACAAGACATCACTAGAATTGTTTACAGGACTCCGTGGTATATTTTCAGTATAATCTCAGTATTTAAGACACACCTTGAATCTAGGGTTTGGGTTTGGATGATATATAATATATAATATATACACCTAATGGAAAACCATATCTTATGTTATAGCTACTGTGACTCCATCTGCATTTCAGTAAACCTCAGTATCTTAGGAGCTATATTAATTGCATCCTGTGTTATAACTGTGTTGGATGCACACTTTAAAGGACGTTGGTAATGCACACTTAATCCATAATGGCCCACTTTTATGTTAGTTTATACGTTATTGTTTTTTTGTCAAAAATGACATGAATTTGTTTTTGTGTGTTTGTTGGTGTATGAACTAAATTTTGCGCTAATTTTTTCATTTATGTTGGTTGTTGTCCATAATGTTTAAATATAATGCTGTTTTTTATGTGGATCCCAGGAAGAATAAGTAATAACTGATAGGATCATATATACTTACATATATATATATATATATATATATATATATATATACACACACACACACACACACACACACATACTTATATACATACATACACACACAAATACATACATACATACATACAGATACATACATACACACACATATGCATAAATACATACATACATACATACATACATACATACATACATACATACACAAACACACAAATACATACATACATGCATACAGAGACAAATACATACATACATACGGACATACATACATACATACATACATACATACATACATACACACACATGCATACATACATACACATGCATAAATACATACATACATACATACATATATACATACATACATACACACATACAAACAAGTGCATACATACATACATACATACACACACACACACACACACACACATACATACATACATATATATACATACACACATACACACACACACATACATACATACATACACACATACAAACAAGTGCATACATACATACATTTATACATACATATATACATACATACACACACACATACATGCATACATACATACATTTATACACACACACACACACACACACACACACACACACACACACAAGCACATACATACATACACACATACAGGCTTTTGACAAATCCCAGTCATAGTTCGGTGTGATACCAGTCCTCCCTGTAGCGACACTGGTACAGTTGTCTTTTACAATATTGATGATGTTTTGTCTGTATTTTTAACCTGTGTTTAAAATGTATTCTGTTTGTCGATTTCTTGTTTGTTTGTTTTTAAATGGACTCCCAAGTCTGCAAATAAAGATGATGATGATGATGATACATACAAAATATACATACATGGCATGTATTCAAAGTGTCATTTGAAGACCTCAAACTCCTCATCATGTCCAGTCTGTGTCTTTGTCAGCCTGCTGTTTTCACTCCAGCCCGCTGCTGTGTTCCCTGCATACAAAATAATTCATTAATGATGACATTTTCATGGGATTTATGGAACGAATTTATGTCATAATTTGCCAAATATCCACTGATAAATATGTACTCCTGCTGATACCCCGACTGCTTTGCCAACAGATGAGAGAACCCAGGGTTATCTTACCAGTGACTACCTGCTACTGTGCTTAACTAAAATCAGACAGCATGTTTTTAGAGCTTCTCACTAGTTTATTATATTCTGAGTGGAAAGTACCCTAAATATATGCCTCCGATTTTTTTGTGTTGCCAGAACAAAATTATATTGGACATAACTTCTTTTTTTTGAGTATGTATACAGTGGTTTCTTCAACAACAAATCCTGTTTCTATTTTCTGGCAAGGAAACATCTAATTTCTGCTGCTTTCTTACCTTTGTTGGATTATAGTGATCAACTCTGTTCGAATGCATCTGAACAGCACTTAAAGAAGCTGCACTTAGTTTACCACTGCCCTTTATGTTTTATTATTGGTGTGGAAATTATGTTCACTTCTGCACTCTGCATGCTGTGACGAAGTCTCTGACTTTGCTTGTCAAAATTTTATTCATAATCTCTCCTTGCGATGCTTCCATTTTATCTTTGTATGTACAGTACATGTGTAAAACCCAATAGCATTATGGTCTGTGCTCTCAGAACTTCATATAAATGTTGGTTCAGAGTCAGAACAGAGTTTATTTAATATACTGCCTCTTCTTCATGGAATGATTTACAGAAGAATTTTACACAACTTTATACTTTGGAGGAATTTAAGTGGTTTAAAGGATAATAAAACTAAAAATATGTCTGATTAATGTGATTGTTCCTAAATTTTAGCTAAAATCATTGTTGAACATGACCTTTATTAATCTTGAAATTTCTTCTTTTTTTTTTTTTTTGTCTTTATTTAACCAGACAAAAATGACTCAGTTGGATGAAAAATCTCTTTTTCAAGCATGTCCAAGCCAAGACACCAGCAGAAAGTTACAGAAAATAGGAATTTCAGCCCTATACATTTACGCCAAAATGTACATAATACCCACAAAAACAACTAAGTATTAAAAATATCCATAAAACAACCCCAATAATTTAAAAGGTACTAAAAAGTGTAATATCAATGCTCTTTAAAAGCACCTCAAAGCAGAAACTAATTCAATCAGTCAGAAAAACATCTACATCTACATTTATCCTGTTCTTTTATTGTCTAACCAGATACTGTATTTAGTAAGTTGTAATGTATGCATGTTTTTATTTTTGTATTTTAAATCTGTCTTTATTCATTCTTGTAACAATGTATGCTGCTCTCTTGGCTAGAACATATAATATTGGAAAATATAGTTTTAACCCATTAAGACCCAGTGCTACTTTAGTTTTACTTCCCACATGAAATTTTCTTGATATCTAACCTTTTTAAGGGATGTATCATCATTTATTCTTATATTGCCCTCTGTATTGTGCATTTTATCAGTATAAATCAGATATTTTCCTGTATTTAATTTACTAATCATGAAAATGTTCATAAAAGCTTAGATTATAATTGAGGGTTATTGAATCAAAAACAGAAAAAAAAACTTAAGAAAAAGCAATGTGATATCATGAATTGCGTACAGATACTATGACACTTTGAACTGGTGTGTTATCTGTACACATTATAAGCTTTCAGTGTGTATATTTACGCCGCATAAAATAACACGCCATTAGCACGATTAGCGGCTAGCACAATTAGCGGTTAGGGTTAGTTTTAGGGTTAGCAATTAGCACGGTTAGGGTTAGGTTTAGAGTTAGGGGTTAAGGTTAGTGATCAGCGTGATTGGCGGTTAGGGTTAGGGGTTAGGTTTAGGGTTAGAGGTTTGGGTTAGCGATTAGCATGATTAGCGGCTAGCACATTGACATACTATCAAATAGCGTTAAATAACACATGAAAGGATGAAAATACATGCGTATAGCACGCCAAATGCAATAGAGTGGTGTCACATACAACGTGATTTCATGAGATCAGTCTGAGAAAAACGTACTTTTTCAGTAAAATCTATCATTAACTAAAAACAAACCAAGTGTGTCCATCCACTGTCATTGATCCAACTCCATGGATTTTACTGGTGAATCAATGCTGTAGAAGATGATGGTGTTTCCATGGTCACTACGGAGCCTCTGAACGTCCAAATGGGTCATATCTGATGATCATGAAAAGATGATAAACTGTATTTTACACCAATTATTTACATGTATTGATAGGATTAGTCAATCAACAGGTATTAAACAGTTTAGATCAGTAGATGCTTTTGGTCAGTGATGGATGTTTGGGTCTTTATTGGTTAATCTCACAATTTCACCCGATTAAATAAAGGATGTACAGATATATATGAGTGTAGATCTCTAACAGGCTTTGCTACATGAACGATAAAAGAACGCATAAGTTTACTAAAACAC
Source organism: Sphaeramia orbicularis (assembly GCF_902148855.1). Classification (NCBI taxonomy): domain Eukaryota; kingdom Metazoa; phylum Chordata; class Actinopteri; order Kurtiformes; family Apogonidae; genus Sphaeramia; species Sphaeramia orbicularis. Next base: position 13,273,736 of record NC_043962.1, on the reverse strand, counting down.
TAAAATACTGGAACTATGTCACCATAGGACGTAGAACCTGACAGTTGGTCCAATTCAGAATAATGTCAGAGCAATCATTATTATTCACACTTCATACAATGATTCATTTCTAATTATTGTATTGTAGACTTGTTTAAAAGTAGTTGTGTTTCATAATTAACCCTCACCTCTATTTAGTCAGAATGAGGAATTCATGCAGGTTTGTTATGTATGTGAGCTCAATTCTGTTAAACAGCATGTCCACATGAATCACCACTTTGGCATAATTCATTCCCCATTTTTTGTTCAGAAGCTTTGTAAACTGCTTGTAAAATGTCACCCAGAAGTAAAATTAATATTAATTTGATTCGCAATTAGATGAACTTGAGGTATTGTTTTCCCTCAAGAGGCTCTGTAAGAGATTCTGATACAAAACTGATTTACTGATTTACCACCAGTGCAAATCTGCATAAAACCTCAATTAAACACAATAGCTGTTGAAACATGCAGTTTGCACTTGGGCTGTTATTCTGCTGTCTGACTGTGACTTCATTTGCTATTCTGTGCAGCCCTATTTGTTGTGCTGTGTTCACTTCCATTTTGTGATCTTGTGATGTTGTATAATTCATTTTCTATCACGTTATATTACCCACTCTCCTCCTGTTGTTGTGCAAAGGGGTAACGTTTTTGTGTTCCCACTCAAGGTTTATAAAAGATACCCTGACCTACAGCTTGTCCCCATTAGGGATGCACTGATCCGACTTTTTCAGTTCTGATGCCAATACCGATGCTGGGGCCTTGTGTATCGGTTTATACCTGATACTGATCAGAAAATCATTGTTGATTTAGAGCAAAGGTTCTCAACCAGGGGGGACACTCTCCAAGCACATGGGGGGTGACATTGTTGTACGTGCTGGTGCATTAGCGACTGTTGTACACCCCAACAATATAATGCCGCGTTTCCACTACGTGGAACCAGCTCAGCTCGGCTCGGCTTGACTCGGTATTCCTGGAGACTGTTTCCATTACAGGATACTACAGACTTTACAGTACCTGGACGTCAGTGATGCGGTGCGTTATTTCTGTGTCACCTGCTCAGAGAGTTGCTGAAAACTCGCTCATTAAATGTTGTCTCGTCTGAATTTTTACGTCGGCCACCAAAGACTGAATCTCCTCGACCGAACATGGTGTAGTTTTGGGCTGTTATCATGTGGATTAATGTACTTATATTTACTGTCCACTTCCGCATCTGTTTTTTGTAAAATGGCAGGTCACAGAGAAAACTGTCTGACCAATCAGTGGTCGGCAGTGTTATACGTCATGGCTTAGTATCGCTTGGAACCTCGGCGGAGGTGATACCAAAAAACTAGTACCAGGTATCAGATTCCAAATCCTTCTTCGTCTAGGAAACACAAAAAGGCTGAACTAAGTCGAGTCAAGTCGAGCCGGTACTACGCAGTGGAAACGCGGCATAAATCACACAGCACATACCCCTCCCCTCGTGGATTGAGGTCCGTAAAGGTCACAAATTTTTTTTTCAGGGGGCAGCAGGTAGTCAATGATAAGGTGAAGGGAGCTCACTTTCATTTTCTCACAGCTTTTACGGTCACGGAAAAAATTATCAGACCATCAAAAGTCATCAAAAACAATGGTTATGCAATCCAGTACTAACTCCTGTGTGTATCATGTGACTAAAACAGACCGAAAAGAAAACATGGAATGCCTAAAAGCACTGTTTTTGTCAGTACAATGCTATAGATATTGATGTAAGAACTGAAGTTATTATCAGGAAAACCATGGAAAATGACTAGATATCAGCTCTGAAATTAAACTCTTACAAGCTATTTTTGTTGTTATTATATTTTATTGCATTTCATTTATTTCGTTCATGGATGTGCATTTCATTGGCAGACATTTAATAATGATCAAGTGAACAAACATATACACACCCATGCTCAAAAAGGAGCAGGATGAAGAAAATCTTATATTTCCTGCCCCCTTCTAAATAGCCTTAATGGATAACGATACACAACTAGCTATAAAGTCATACTGTATAAAGTCAGGGTACGTTTACACGGCAACACTAGGATCTAATTCCGCAAAGATTTCTCCTTTGCGTTATAAAATCATTCCGCATTAAGACATAGCCACTATGACAACAATCTGCGTTAACATGAGTCCGCGAGGACGGCTGAATATGCTGTAGTGGCCATGCCAGACCAGTAGCTGGCGATGTAGAGCTGTAGTGAAACAGTGGCGGTAAAACACGCACCTGCGCACAAACGATTTCTGGTTTAGACAGCCTTTAAATGAGAAGAAGAAGAAGAAGAAGAGGCAGACAACACTATTTACAAACAACAATGGCGAGTGGTCATACAAAGACGCAGGACTTCTTTGTCTGGACAGACAACGAAGTTGGGTTGTTGCTGGATGTGGCCCTGAACTACAAAACAACCAAATGGCAGGAGAATGTTGACTGGGAATCTTGCCAGTCGAAGTACACCGACATTTTGGGGGACTTTGTTGGCAAACCAGCTTGGAGGCGCATTACCGCCATCAACTGGCCTGGAGTGGGTTAACTGGCGGTTCTTGGCTCCGCGCGCATGCGGTGACGTCATATTTTACCCCGGAACGCTCCGATTCGCGTTAACACGGAGCTGAAATGCGGAGCGTATCGATAACATTCCACCCTGGACCCTGGTATCAAAAGTTTCCGGATTCAGGCACTCTAGGCACCGTTTCCATGTTAACAGAAGGCTAATCCACGATGAAATCTTCCCGGAGTCGACTGAATCCTACGCCGTGTAAATGGCCCCTCAGACAAACCAAACAAAATACATCCAAAGATAATACAAAATGAAAACAAAACCAAATGCAAAACTACATATTCAGGAAGAACAAAACAAACAAAACATAGATAAATGTATATCTGACGAAATGATGCAAAACAATTACGATACCAGACTAAAATAAGTAAATAAATATGTCACAAGATGCAAAACAAATACACAAATAAACTTATAACTGTTCATATTTGTTCAAACAAATGTACTTTTAGTTGTACCAGGCATTAAAATGAACAAGAAACTGAAGAAAACAAGGGTGGTCTAATCATTTTTCCGTGACTTTATCTACAGAGCTATATAACCCACCACGTCCTCCACATAAGCGTCCGTCACGTTACTTTTAGAGTTACATTCGGCATGCATGACGTAGCCCGTGTCGCAAAAATTTAAAGGGGAAGGATAAATTTTACAGATCAGTTGCTTTTCCCGATCCCTGATCCAGCTAAAATGTTGATATCAGGGCCAATATCCTAATATCGAATCAGTGCAACCTTAGTCCCCATCTCCTGCAAACATCTAAAAAATCAACTGAAGCAATGTTTTGGAGGCTGTAGCTAAGTTTAAAACCACATCTTACCAGTTGTCATCGTTTAAATAACACTTCCTAAAATTGAATCTTCAAGGCTGTATTTAATAGATTTTTGCTTAAACCATATATGCTCGATGATGCTTAGAAGTAGGGATAGCATTTCCTTAAATGCCCTCTTCATCGTCTTAACCTCAAACAACTAAGCTGACACCAGCTTGTAGTCTTTCAACTGTAAAAATAAACTAAATCATGCAATATTAAAAGGAACTGAGATGGGAGTGGAAAAAGCTGTAAAAAAAAAATGAACAGATAAAATAAAATAGCTGCTGATGCTCTCAGAGGGATAACAGACAGTAGTTCTATTCATACGCACAAAATCAGATAGAAGTAGAAAGAGGAGGGAGACGGAGAATCTGTAAGCCTCATTTGTCATCTTTTTAAGACGACTGATGATTCCAGCTTTGATTTATCACTGTTACAGAGGCACACTTAAACTGAACATAGGGTAGTGATGTCTAAACTCTAACGGCGACAAACTCTCGATCTCCCCTTTAGTGAATACAGTTAACATCATGTTTGGCCTGGCAGTCAGTCGGATATGTGGAAGGCCTAAGAAATGTGTGAAGAATAAAAGAGAAGAAGGAAAGGTGATCAAACGGCTGCTGTTCTAAAGAGCTTGCTCTTTTTTTTTTCTTTACACAGATGTAATTCTGGTTATCTGGCAAAGCTTTGTATTAACAACAGGATTATAGCCAATTGCTAATGAGCTATTTTGTGTGCTTACTGCTGCCAGGAGACATGTCCTGTTGGCTGCCTCATTTAGAAAAAGTACTGAGATGTGCATATGCATTTGACTGCACATACATACATGGGTAAATATGAGGTTGTAACTATTGTAACCAAACTTACTTGATGCTTTTGTATTCTTGCTTGTTGCATGTATGGTGGTTAGGGATGGGAATCGTTAAGAATTTAACGATTCCAATTCCATTATCGATATTGCTTATCGATCCGATTCTCTTATCGATTCTCATTGGGTGAGGGAATAAAAGAGTACAAACAGGTGTGTTTGCATTAACGGTCTTTTAAATTTCTATCTCTGCACAGAAAATATAACATATACAGTATGTACAAATAATAATAACAGATGGGGGGGGGCGTACAGTGAAAGTGAAACTAAAGACGCTTTACTAATTCCTCTGTTGCTGGATTTCTACTTCGTGGAACCAGCTCGACTCGGCTCGGCTTGTCTCCTGTTATTGTGCACCTCATTTCCTTTCCCTTCTTACCTTCAGAAACTTGTATTTGAGGAGTTACGATGTTTGTTGCCCACACCGGAACCGGCCCGGCGTTCACTCTGCCGCTACATTCACAAGCGCCGCTAAGTAGAGTATCAAATACGTGACATTCCTGTAAATGATTCACATGCTGTGGACAAATGTTTGAGGATATTGGAGGGATTCCACCCTTTTGAAGACATGGAAGCTTTGACAGTGTTCCAAGTAAGTGGACCTGGTGTCGTCTTTTTAGACCGTTTCTGCCTCAACGCCATGTTGGCTACGTTCTGACCAAAACAATGCAGCGTATGTGTGACGTCATCGTGCATGCACAACGAAGGCGGAATTGATAAGCAGAATCGTTAAGCAGGCAGGCAAACGATTCCAAGGACTCGAGCTACTGGGAACCGGTTCTCAAAAAAGCGGTTCTTCACTCCCATCCCTAATGGTGGTGCAGTGGTTAGCATTACATCCCTCACACCAAGAGGGTCCTGGGTTCGATTCCAGTTCCACCTCCAGATTAACCTTTTTACTCTTGTGTACTTCCTCCAACTCTCTAAAGCACACACTGCAAATTATTTGGTTCTTACCAAGAAAAAGAAAAAAAAAATATTTAGAAGTGTTAGATTATCTATACTGTTGATCATACGCTTTGTGTTTTTAGAAAAGCCGTCTAAGGACTGGTGTTGAAAACTAGCATGTGTGCTATATACACCCAAGCAAAGCATCTGGTCTGTCCTCTGGGACAGTCTCAATGTATTTGTGATGTCCATATCAAATAAATTAAATTACATTAAATTATAGGCAGCATTACATTTGCTCCCATACAGTAGCTGTGTAGTTTGTAAATGAGTGCTCCTATAAAACTGGTCCTAAAAACAGGACATGGGGGCTAAAAATTCAAAGCAGATGTAGACTAATGTTATGAAGCAAGTTTGGAAGCGCTTTGGGTATATTTTAGAAAATAAATATTTACTGAGATAAAAGAGAAACAATTTTTCAGATAAAACACATTTTTTATATTATTTTACATTATATTTAAAACAAAAATCTGCATGTAACACGGTCAAAAGGACACAAAACTTACGTGCTACTGTTTTGTTGAATATCTTTTTATTCTGTCACAGGTACATTTTGGGAATTGAACTAATTATGCAAGGCCGAGTGTTTCACAAAAATGACCACTGTTGCAAAATCATTTGCAATTTATATACGTTTAACTGGGCAGGTTCTGTATGTAACAAATGGACACGATGGATTACATACAAAACCTTGAATGAGACTGAGATTCATGAAAAACTTGCATGTCTGGATTAGAAAAACCACCAGGATCATCAAATTTAAAACAGTGTCTTTATTTTTTACCTCTACACAAGACGATTTCAACCAGTGTTTTCAAAATAAAATGTACTGACACCTAGGTAGTTTTTCATGTCCCAATTTTGGTCCTATTTTTGGCCCCAATATTTTATTAAAAATTCATTAATTTTGGGATGGCTCATAGCAAAAGTATAATTTTTTGGCATTTATCTGAAGTCATCATTATTAGGCACATCCTGGGGAGAAATATGTCTACATTTCTCTTTTATTATTGGGTCTAAAAAGCTGGTAAAGTGCCAGATACCAAAATGTACCCAGTTTCATAAAACACCCTAATAACAGTTGCATATGAGTGCACAAAAATGACCACTGTTACAAAATCATTTGCGATTTATATGCATTTAACTGGGCAGGTTCTGTATATAACGCAATTGGACGTGATGGGTTACACACAAAACCTGGAATGAGACTGAGATTCATGAAAAACTTGCATGTCTGGGTTAGAAAAACTACCAGGATCATTAAATTAAACACATTGTCTTTATTTATAGCTCTACATAAGACGATTTCAAGCGATGTTTTCAAAATAAAACATACTGACACCTAGGTAGTTTTTCATGTCCCAATTTTGGTCCTATTTTTGGCCTGAATATTTTATCAAAAATTCATTAATTTTGGGATGGCTTAGGGGAAGAGTATAATTTTTTTGCATTTATCTGAGGTCATCATTAGGTACATCCTGGGGAGAAATATGTCTACATTTCTCTTTTATTATTGGGTCTAAAAAGCTGGTAAAGTGCCAGATACCAAAACATACCCAGTTTCATAAAACACCCAAATAACAGTCGTATATGAGCGTCATTTCTGCCGGTGGACGAACCCATGTAGTCAGTGATAGTCTGTCTGGAACACAACTTGCTGTAACAGCCCCGTTTATTGATTTAGCTTTAAATGGATGCTAAATATTTTGCCCCCTCAGCAACTCCGGCCTGAGTTCCTTAACAACTTCTGTTCTCCTTCTCTTAGAATTACCATCCCACACTTCCCCTCCAGAGTCCCGGAGTGCGAGCCGACCTGGCGCGGATCCGGGCTTGATGACATTGATTGGTTAAGTAAGTGAGACGTCTGCACGGTCACTCTGTGGCCTTGCTGACCAAGGATCATAGCCATCTCTCTGCCGGGCCATCAGACTTCATTATCCGGCAGCAGGAGAGACAGGAAGGCCTTAACTAGGGCTCCGGAGACACAGGAGTCGACAAATCATCTCTTTCTTACTTTGTGAGAGGCTCTTTCCTTTGCTTTCTTTTCTGTCTGTCCCTACCTGTTCTGGGTCTGATGCTGTCTGATCTTCACCACAGAATAACATTTCACAGAACAAGACATCGGGAGAAAGCAAAAGAAAGGAAGGAAGTGAGAGGTAGGAAGAGGCTGCAGGGGAACAGCGTGTACTTAGAACAAGGCTTTCTACAGTGTTACTGGAAGAGTAGACCTTAACATGAAAAGGGTACATTCTGCACCACTTGTGACTCTCATTTGCCTGCCTCTCCAACATTCTCTTTACCTCATGCTCATTACTCCAGTGCCTTTTTATCAGCGGTGCATATGAGTTTTGTTCCGCGACTGCTTACTTTGTTTTTTTCTTATTCATGGTCCTTTTCAAGGTCTTCGGTAAGGACGACTGAGATGAGCGTCAGAGACATCCAACAGACCCGTGATGCATCCCTGCTGCTTTCTGATGACAAGGAATGAACAGCAATCATAAGTCAATACTTAAATGGTCGTAAAAATATGGAGATCTCCTTCACTGTGGTTTCATTGTCATTTTTCAGTTGGATATTAACTCTTTATAAGGCACTCGCTGAAATTCAAAATTCCAACCTCAGTGTGTTATTGGAGGACATAAGATTTTATTACGTTTGGGAAAGTTTTCGAAAATTTTTACTGTCATATAGAAAATCAAGGTCAGTGAAGTTACCATATGGGAACTGATGCTATGCAACGTGTGGGTGTAGCCTTAATTACCTCCACCAGGAGGTATTGTGATCACTTTGCTTTGTGTGCTTCTGTGTTTGTTTTTTAGCAACTTTACATGAAAACTATTCCAACCATCTTTACCAAATTTTACCCACAGATAGGCCTAGGTCCTGGGACAAACCCATTCAATTTTGGACCAAGTAGGCCAAAGTTCAAGGTCACAGCAAGGTCACAAAATCTCACATTTTCCTATCTCTCATCATTAAGCAATTTTTGAAAATTCATAAAAAATTCAAAACAACTCCAATTAGCCTCCAATTTAATACACCCGTAGCTTATAACAATATCTTGTATCTGGCACAAAATTGTCCACATCCACTGTGGAATGTGGACTCTGTGGACATTTTGAATTTCACATTGAAAATCCCATTTATGACACATTTTCATTATAACTCAACAAATATTGATTGGAATTTAACATAATTTGACATACACATGACTGGTACCAAGCTTCAACTTTGTACGAAATATCATTCCGCTCCATTTCTCTTCCATTACACTCTGTTGACTTTTGTTATTTTATATGCACCATTTTCAAAAAATCATAAAAAATGCAATTTGTGAAATATCATTATGAAATTTGTTTTGTACATCCATAGTTTAAAAAGAAATAGTCGATCCACACATGCACACCGTTCGGGATGCTTGGCTGAGGTTTGTGTTCTCTAAACACTTGTTTTTAAAATGTTTCTAATTTTATGAATGCTGGTATTTTACATCTTACCCAGGGACAACAGTTGAAAAATAGCTTTTCTGCTAATACTGGCACATTTACAGAAATGTTTATTAATGTGTACTGTCCCTGCTGAATAAACAAACAAATAAATAAATACATTTAGTTCCTTATGGGTCAAAATGTGATATTTGAAATCTCTCTGGTGGGACATTTTAGAGATAATTTGACAGATTAGTGTTGCTAAATGACCCACATTTTTACTTTTAAATTAATTTTTAGTTTAGTTAGACCACAAGGGATTATCCAAAACAAGGAGTTACTTTACATTGAAATGAATGTTGGAATGGCAATCAATTAAAGTTTGCTCTCTGACGGGACATTACTGTGTTTTGACCTTTACCCATAAAGGGGGGAAAAAAAGAAATGAATTTTAGAAATACAAGAAAAACATGTGTACAGTGAATGGAGCGTGTATTTTAGAACATTAGAACATCACTTATAGAATATTTAACCACTGGGGCACTGCTAGCAATTGTGGGTCCTATGAAACATAAACATTGTAGGCCCTTCATAAAATTCAGTAGGGGGGGTGGGGGGGGGGGGGGGCAGTTATATACATGGGGGTATGAATGATCCATAACTAACATAACTAACGGTGGCATGAAGCAAAAGGGAAACTTCTCTCGCCTCTATTATACAGCAAATCTTACACAAAATTTTCACAACTTCTAACCTCCCCCACCACTGCTCTATGCCCCCCCCCCCCCTTGAAACTTAACCCTTTGTAGGGCACTTAATTATAGAAATACCCTGAAATTCAAAAAATTTAACCTTAGTGTGTTATTGATGGACATAATAATTTATTACTTTAGTGAAATTTTTCAAAAATTTTTATTGCTATGTTGAAAATCAAGACCAATGAAGTTGTCATATTTGGTTCCTTATCCGCAAGTGACAAAAAAAAAAAAAAAAAAAAATCCAAGAAGTGTATATATAACAAAATACAAGAAATACATATGTAAGATGAAAAGAACATCCCTTTTAGAACATAACAACATAAGTGCTGATCCAGGCACCTGTCCACAACCACATTCTCCCTTTGAACATCATTCCTTACATTAGTACCATTACTTCATGGTACCTAACAAAGCAGGTCCACTCACTGTTCATGCAGAGGTGGACCTTACAGACCCTGGAGACCACATTGGACCTGAGATTGTTGGCTCACTGTTCTTACTTTAACTGTTGCTGTCTCTATCTTGTAATGAATGTGGAAATTGGCAAAAACAGTCAGTTGCCCGATAGAGGGTTAAAATATATTGTTTCCACTTGCTAAACATAATATCTGGTCAGCACTATGTACAGTAAATGTAATTTCCATTACACAGAGTTGTTACATGCATGTTTCATTCATCAACAAATAAATAAATGCTTATACATGGTTAATGCCAACCAGCCCGATATCAGACTCAGAGCTTATTTTGTTTCCCTGTCATGGTTTGAATCGACAGTTTAACAGTTATTGTGCTTTCACAACAGCACAATTTTCCACAACAGCTCCAGGCTCTGTTTCTGGACTGTACTGTATGATTTAACAACTTCTGAGACGTACACAGAAGCAAGACTGACTTTCAACTTAATAGCAACATAATTGAAGTTGTACAACATTGTATTCGCCACAGTTACAACAGTGATGATGCCTTGTTTTTTTATCTGTCATGTCTGTGTTAAAGACCCCTTCAGTCATGTTACAAAACACAATAATAATCTGAATTTAATAATAATTTGAATTGAAAAAAGTTTTGTTTTTTTTTTCCCACAAAAATGTTCAATGACTTGTGAAACACTCAGTTTATTTAAATCCAGGTTAAAGCCCCACCTGTTCTCAGCTGCATTTGAATAGAGTTTTTATTCATCAGTTCAGATCTGCACTGTTTCTTTTAAGCTAAAAGTTTTTATCTGTTTCATCTGCTTGTCTCTTTTATCTGTTTATCTATTTATCTGATATTTTTGTTGTTTGTTTTTCTTATGCCTATACTTTTTATTGCTTCTGCTGTAATGCTTTTAATGTTTTATGTAAAGTACTTTGAATTGTCTTGTACATGAAATGTGCTATAGAAATAAACCTGCCTTACCTTGTTAACCCATAAAGACCCAAACTGTAACTGTCTACTGCACTAATCCTATCAATGCATGTAAATAATTGGCGTAAAATACAGTTATTCATCTTTTCATGGTCATCAGGTATGACCCATTTGGACGTTCAGAGGCTCCGTAGTGAACGTGGAAACACCGTCATTTTCTACAACATTGATTCACCAGTAAAAAAAAAAAAAAAGTCACCTTTTCGTTTTCTGTTTTTGATATAATAACTTAAACCTGAGCTTTTATGAACATCAACATAATGAGTGAATTAAACATGGGAAAATACCAGATTTTCACTGAAAAAACACAAAATAAAGAAGATAATATTGTAATAAATGGTGATAAATCACTTAAGCAAGATTAAATAGACAGAAAAATTCATTTGGGAACAGCCACAGAAGTAGCACTGGGTCTTTATGGGTTAAGGATCTGTTACACTGTGAATGTTATTATTAATTAATTTTATAATGTTCATCTGTTGGACCCTAGTTGTTTTCTCCTAAAGAAGATTTTCAATATTTGTACACTGATTTGCTCCAGAATTTTTCACTTTTTTTTTTTTTTTTTGGGGGGGGGGGGGCACATGATAAGTTTTCTGTTGTTAACATCAGAAAGTTAAAGATTTACTTTTTCAGACATTTTCTGAGTCCACATTTTATAGATTTGAAGTATGCAGCATGTTTATTTGTACATAACCCATACACCCAATTTTACATATATTGTCACATTGAATATCTGCTGTTGCATATTTTAACCCTTATTGGGCAAGTGACTGTTTTTGCTAATTTCTGCATACATTAAAAGACAGTGACAGCAGCAGTTATAAAGAGGGAACAATTTCAGGTCCAATGTGGTCTCCAGGGTCTGTAAGGTCCACCTCTGCATGAACAGTGAGTGGACCTGCTTTGTTAGGTACCATGAAGTAATGGTACTAATGTAAGGAATGATGTTCAAAGGGAGAATGTGGATGTGGACAGGGGTCTGGATCAGCACTTACATTGGTCTAATGTTCTAAGAGTGATGTTCTAATGTTCTAAAATACCTGTGTCTTTCATATTACATGTGTTTTTCTTGTATTTTTATATATACTTCTTGGATTTTTTTTTTTTTTTTTTTTTTTTTTGGTCACTTATGGGCAAGCAACCAAATATGGTAACTTCATTGACCTTGATTTTCTGCAAGACACTGAAAAATTTTGAAAAATTTTGCAGAAGTTAAAAAAAAAAAAAATCTTGTTATATCCTCCAATAACACACTAAGGTTGAAATGTTGAATTTCAGAGTATTTCTATGAGTGTTTTATAAAGGGTTCATTGTTATATTAGCTTTACTTTATCAACACTCTTTATTGCAGTGTGACTTTCTTCCAAAGAAAACAACCTGTGTGGCTGATAACAGTTCAGTCCATACATCACATATGTTGTAACTTAAACTTAATTCACAGGAGACAGAGTTAATACACTGTATAAAAAAAAAAAGTAATATTCCAGGAGCTGGGGTGCCAAAAAAAATACTGTTAAATAACGGAAAATAATCATCTCATAAATATACAGTAATTTTCCAGAATTAAAATACAGTTTTGTGCCCTAACTTTACATGAGATTTGGCAAATTTTTTTTTACTTTTTAATGTTTAATAAAGAATATTTACATGTATTAAAACAATCAAATTACACACACACACACACACACATATATATATATATATATATATATGTATATAATTTTCAATGAGACTAAGTTGTACAATCCACTGATAAAAACTGTATTTGGACAGTTTATCAGTGCTTATACATGTTATACATTCACAAAAATACATTTATTCAACATTTTTGTTGTGAAACCTCCCATAATTACACAACATATTAGTCAATTAACAAACAAGTCTTGTTAAACTTACAGAACAAATACTTCTTTAACTGTTAATTGTCAGTAATTTTATCTGGTTTTATTTATTTATTTATTTATTTTTTACGGTATTAAACTTCAAATTAACAGTTTAATCTCATAAATAGAAAAGAAATATTTGTGAAATTATTATGCATTTGCAAATGTATTTTAACTGTATTTTTCTGTGAAATAAGAAAAAAATTTCTTTTAAAAAATGGAAATTTTTTGGTTATTCACAATTACAGTTTTTTCGTGTTATTTTACATTTGACATATAAAATCACAGTCTATTTTTGTCATTTCATTGATATTTTCCTGTATTTTAAAAATGCAGGAAAAATCTGTAAAATAAACAGTGAAAATTCTGTTAAATTACAGATTTTTCTTTTTTTTTTTTTTTTTTTTTTACAGTGTAGGCTGTATATTTTTAAGACATCTGAAAAACTGATGTGTAATTAATGCTTCTTTAAAGCTCGCCATCCCTCTTGAGGACAGACGTTATATCAGATTTGTCAATTACAGACCTGGTTTAAGTGAAGGGTATGCTGGAGGTCATCGTGAATGGACTCGGAATGGACTTAAACCTCAATTGAAACAGGATTGATAAGGTGTAATAACGTCAGCGCTCCAAAATGTCTTGACAGGATATTATCCGCCATCAACAGCTAAGGTGCTCTTATCCTCAGAGTCTATAGTATAACCTCAGCGTGGAAGGCTCTCCTGCACTAAAAGCAGGACAATTGCCCTCATTTCCGTGAGAGCGTTGTGCAAGCTTTTCTGTAGTTATAGCAGCAGAAATGCTAGGTATCATCCAGAGCAGAGAACAGTCCTTTTATGCTTTAACAGCTGTTTTTTGGGGGGGGTTTAGATTATGATTTTCACTTTGTGGTTCGGGGGAGACTCAATTTTGACAGCATCTAAACCTCTTCCTCTCAACTCCACCCACTATTCAGTAAATCTCCTTATTTTTAAGTGTGATTTTTCTCCTTTATGAACATCAGCAGTGTTGGGAGAGCCGTGTTACAAAAGTAATGCATTACAGTAATGGATCACTTTTTGCTGTAATGCAGTAGTGTAAGGCATTACTAATCAATCTTCAGTAATATTTTACTTGGTATATGTTCAATAGCGCTTGCGTTACAACACACTTTTTACCCATAATTTAATTGCTAAAATGAAAAAAACAAATAAAAAAATAGGACCAATGGCCCTGTAGCTTACCGGCCAAATTAAAAGCTTTGGGAAATGTATCCAGATGCAATTTATTATCACCCAGTTCTGTGTATTTATTATATTACAGAAATAGCCCATGTTTTGGTCATATTCCAATCAGATCTGTAAAAAATTCAAATTCCAACTTGATATCATTGATACTTATTGATTTATTGTATCAATCCACTTCCTATCTGTTATAATGGGAAAATTTTTCAAAGAGGCACCAAATCCAGAATCAGATCCGGATCAAAAGAATTTCAATACCTTGTGTTGACATCATCATACAGAAGCTGTATACCAAGTTTGAAGTCAATCAGAACTGGAGTTTCGGAGAAAAAGACGATTGAAATGTTTTCCCCATAAGAGCCCATGTTAAATTTTCCGTAAGTTCCCGGATCCAGAAGAAGATCCTGATCAGCATGTGGACATTATGTTTTGGTCATCTCCCCATCAGGGCTGGACTGTAGAAATTTACACTGGATATCATTTATATTTACTGAGTTATCGCATCCATCCACTTCCTATCTCTTATAATGGGGACATTTTTCAAAGTTGCACCAAATCCAGAATCAGATCCAGATCCAAATAATTTCACTAACTTTTGTTGACATCATCATAAAGAAACGGTACACCAAATTTGAAGTCAATCGGAATTGTAGTTTCAGAGAAGAAGATGATTGAAATTTTTGTAACAGACGACAGATGACGACAGACGACGACGGACGGAAAGCTCTGTTTCTACTTCGAGATGGTCAGAGATAAGGACAAAAAAAACATAATCATCAAATACAACTGTTGTCCATAAGCAAAAGAACTATTGACGTTGAGAAATAGCAGTAGCAATTAAAAAAAAAAAAAAATCTGGAACGCAGAGCTGCAGCATCTGACACCGACCAAAATGAACATTTGACAGATAAACAGAACCACAGTGCTTCAGTTTCAGCTTCAGTTTGTCATGTCTTTTATGTATTGGGATTGTCTCTCTCAACTCAGCATATATTTTTTTAATTTGTAAGTTTTTTATTTTTATGTTTATCACTTACTACAAATTTCAGGTGACCCCATTTGAATTCCAGGCAACTCCACGTGGGGTCCCGACCCCAAGGTTGAAAAACACTGTGCTACATCATCCTCTACTTGATGTCAAATGATCTGAAGTACATTTTGTCATTTTAGTCAAATTCTACTTCTGTAGTAATTTTGGTGAAAGTAACTCTGTAATGCTCAGAGTACATAGAGTGAACCCACATGCACGACCCAGAGACAGATGTAAAAGTTCAGTGTTTATTAAACACCAAGCTCACTGACAATTTTCTGATAATGACAATGAACAGAATCTTGATAACAATGAGCCCCGGGTTCTTCTCTGGGATAGTAAACCAGACCGGAGATAAAAACCCACAGTCCAGATTGGTAGAGCACGTCGGGAATCCGTCCAGGGAAAAGCAGAGGGAGGTCAGTGGCAGAACCAGGTCATACACGGGCAGGCAGACAGAAAGCCAACAGGACATAAGGATCAGGCTCGCTCACGTACCGTAAAAACAGGAGATAAGGTCGAACACACGAAATCAGAAGGAGACTGAAGTACCAACAGGGATTCGGCAACAGGCAAAAACAGAGATGGCAAACCAAGTCAGTCAGTCAGTCAGTCAGTCAGTCAGTCAGTCAGTCAGTCAGTCAGTCAGTCAGTCAGTCAGTCAGTCAGTCAGTCAGTCAGTCAAGGAAGGAAGGAAGGAAGGAAGGAAGGAAGGAAGGAAGGAAGGAAGGAAGGAAGGAAGGAAGGAAGGAAGGAAGGAAGGAAGGAAGGAAGGAAGGAAGGAAGGAAGGAAGGCAGGCAGGCAGGCAGGCAGGCAGGCAGGTATCTCACAGGGAAAATACGAACTGGCAACAGACAGGAGGAAACACAGGGCTTAAATACACAAGAGGGAGGGAAGACAATGAGACACAGGTGGAACAAATCAGTGCAGGGACAGGCAATCAGGAACAGGTGAAACAATCAAGGAGGGGAAGTAAAGACACCAGACACGACACATGAGGGAAACTTAAAATAAAACAGGGAATGACAGACAAAACACACAAGACAGACAAAACCCGACTAACGTCTGTTGACAGGCATGACAAACTCAAAAGTAATACAGGAGTCATGTAACACATTACAATTCTGAGACAGTATCATTTTAAGGTAAGGAATCACTTTTAAATAACAGTAACAAATAATGTGTAATGGATTACAGTTTGGAAGTAACTTGCAGAACACTGAACTGGGGCGCTGCTACCAACTGTGGACCCCATTTAAGGTGAACGGGGGTGTTAAGTAAAACTCATCTTTGGACATCGACTCCTGGCTTCTGTGTTTCTCTTTTACTGCGGAGCTTACATGAAATTTTCACTAATGTCACGTCTGCCACCAGACGTTAGTCTGGTTTTGTCTGTCTTGTGTGTTTTGTCAGTCATTTCCTGTTTTATTTTGTTAAGTTCTCCTCGTGTGTCATGTCTGGTGTCTTTGCTTCCTTTCCCTAATCATTTCCACCTGTGTGTGATTACCTGTCCCCGCCCTGATTGGTTCCACCTGTGTCTCATTGTCTTCCCTCCCTCTTGTGTATTTAAGCCCTGTGTCTTCCCCTGTCCTGTGCCAGTTTGTATTGCCTTGTGTGTTACTTACCAGCGTTTTTTTTGGATCCTCTTTGTCTGTCTGCCTGTTTTTTGACCCAGATTGTTTTTCAAGACATCTGCTTTTTGCCCGACCCCTGTCTGTGCCTCTGCTACTGTTGATTCTACATGTGCTCAACCTTCCTGCTTGTTTTACTGGTACGTGAGCTTGTCTGTCCCCCTTGTCCGGGTCTTGCATGTGGGTTCAGTCTCCGTACTAAGACCGTTACAACTAATTCTAACTAGTAGTGTGTAATAGCAACAATCTGGCGATACAATATATCACGATAATCATGATACTGTTAGAAAAGCAATTTTTTGTTTGTTTGTTTTTTTTAAGATTATTTCCTGGAAGAATTGAATTACACCAGAAGTATGTACAAATACTAAACGCATTTTTATTTGATCAGAACAGGATCTAATGTTATATCACAAAATTTTTCTAATTCTCCTTGTTTCCAGAGGAACTACCATCTGCCTCTCAGACAGTAAAAAGTGCTTTTAGGGTGCTTCAAATAGCCATTATTTAATAAAACAGTGTTAAATAAGAATAATAAATAAGATTTAGACAAAAAAAGAAAAACAAAAATGAACCTCCACAATATCTGCATTTGAATAAATACCTAAAAATATCGATACAGTATTGTGAAATGAAATATCACGATATATTGCAGAACCGAAATTTTCTTACACCCCTAATTCTAACCTATATCCACTGTGCCCTGTGGAAATGCTGGGCCCTATGAATTTGTCATGTCCCCCAAACCCCCACCCTTTATGGCACCAAACATCAGCATGTGTTTTTCCTGTAGTGTCGTATTGTCTGCTCTGTGACTGCTCTACATGCCAACTATAATGTCCTCACTTCTGTTTCCACTGGAGATTTTTTTTTTCTCCAGATGGACAATCAATTACCTGTTCTTCTGAAAGTAAATAATAGGATACACGCTGGCACAAAAAAAAAAAAAACCCTTCCAGTTTGCCCCGTATAAGGTCAAATTACCACATGCTCAACTAGGCCTGAAATGGCCAATATTGCTTTACACCAGTGTTTACAGTAATTTATTGTTTCACCTGCCAACATTTCCCAATGACTGAAAGTAATGGTGTGTTTAGGATGCGCCTTATTTACATGCAAATGAAAAAATGACAACTGTCCACATGGAAAAAGCACAATGTGGGATTGTTCAGATGTCTAAAATGACCCATATTTTTCTGACAAGAGACTCTTGTGGCTGTGTGAATAATGAACTGCCTGCAAACAAGTGGACATAGTATGGCATTCTTCCAAAGCTAAAAACCCTTTTCCACATAGTTTTTATTTGATTTGTCAGAAAAAGAAAAAAAAAAAAAAATCAGAATTTTGTCAAGATTTATTGTTACCATTGACAGTCATAACTACCTATAAAGTTTGGAGTTTTTGTGACCAGACCTAAACATTCTTTGAATAAGACACTGAAGGGAAATAAGATTTTTGTGACAGTCACTTAAATAATTCTAGACAGTGTTGTACTCAGTATTGCTAAAGCTAAAACAACATTTTTTCAGTGTTGTTTGTGTAGCTGATTAATTTTTTAAATATGAAAATATGATAAATTTTGCAGAGTTAATTTTGTTCAGTGTTGGACAAATCATTGCATGTTTGATATTTTGCACCAAAATTAAAATGGTCAAGTGAGTAAGTTAACGGTGTAAGGTGTATGTTTTTAAGTAACTTGCAGAATACTTAGGTTGTACCGGAAAAATAACTGGTGTACAGGTTACATAATGGCAAAAACACTTAAATACCAATGCACTGCTGAACTGCTCTCCTTGGTTAGTAATACAAAGTAGTGTGAATAGGCCATGGCTGACCCTGCAAAACCCATTAAAAAACCCAATTTTCCTGTCTCTCAAACACAAGGTTAGTACCAAAATGTGTCTTGAAGAACTTTTCATTGCAGTGCCATTTGGCAGAATAAAATGCACAACAATACTATAATACCTGAATTCATTTTCCTAATTAAAGCAGAAGAGAAGTGCTCTGTTTAGTTCACAGGTTGAAATATTACCACCTCAATAAAAAAAAAAATTTGTAGCTTATTTTGGCATTGATCTTTTGGATTGATTGCATTGTTTTTTAATTACAGGTCACACCAGTTCTTATGGCATTTAGCGTGCTAAATGTATACGTTTTTTTTTTTATCTTTGTCATGTTATTAAACGCCATTTTTTATTTACACCAAGATCTATAGTTCACATAACCCTAACCCTCAGTGCGCAGTCTTTGACGCATCGATTCAGGTTGGACAGGGAGCTAATAATGGTGTGAATATACACACGGAGAGCTTATAATGTGTACAGATAAGACACCAATTAAAAGTGGCATGTACAGTCTACTCTCGTTAAACCGCCCGCCGTTATACCGCCATTTCCGCTTATCGCCATCCGCCAGCCCAGTTCCATGCACAAACAACACTTATACCATTGATTTCCCGACCGTTATACCGCCAGCGGCGCGGCACCTCCGAGGTGCGCCACCGTGGCACCTCCGAGGTGCGGCTCCCAGTGTTGTCTTTTCCGTGGAAACCGGGTTGAAATGGCTCTTTGAGTGTTAAAGGTTGCCGACCCCTGCCTTACAACATAACAGAATCAAGATTTATTTAGAAACATAATTAGAACGGGTTAACGGAGGCAGCATAGACATCATATAGTAAAGACATACACATTATGGACGCAACCCGTTGTAACGCCATTTTCGCTATACCGCCAATTTGGCCGTGAACGGAAGTTGGCGGTATAACGAGAGTAGACTGTATATTTAAGCAAGTCATGATAACACGTTGCTCTTTTTGGGTCAAAACACAGTATTAAAAATCTCTCTGACAGGACATTTTAGAGACAATTTGACAGATTAGTGTTGCTAAATGATCCAAATTTTTCTTTTCTTTTTTTTTTTTTTTTTTTTAAACAATTTTTATTTTTCTGTCTCTGAATGTCAGCCACTTTCTCCAGTTTTTCACAAAGAGATTTTCTTTTAACTTCAGTTTATATGCAAGATGTTCCATGACAAGTATATCATCTATGATTGAAATCCATTGTTTATAAGATGGAGCATCAATCTTAAGCCAGTTCTTTGTTATGGCCTTCTTTCCGGCCACCAAAAGGATCTTGACAAGATATCTGTCTTCTTTATGTACTGATTCTTCCAAATGTCCAAGGTACAGAACAAGACAAGATATCCCAACACCTCACTGAGAGCTGAGTGAACCTTCCCCCAGAAGGGTTGGATATTTGAGCATTTCCAAAACATGTGTGTGAGATCTGGATCCATGTGATTACAAAGTCTCCAACACGACTGTTGAGTATTACATTTTTACTTTGAAATTCAGTTTTGCTTTAGTTGGACCATAAGGGATTATCCAAAACAAGGAGCTACTTTATACTGAAGTAAATGTTAGAATGGCAATCAATTAAAGTTCGCTCTCTGTCAGGGACATTTTTGGCCCCTGGTATTTTCGGCTAAGACTTCAACTAAAATGTCTCTTTGGAATTTCATTTAATATACACCTGTGCAATTCATGCTGCAAGGTATAAGTCTTAAGAAGTAATTAAGGCATAAATAGACCAGGTTTTTGTACTTTCTTTGGCAGCATGGGCTGTTGAGTGTAAAAAGTCATCATCTCTGACAGGACACTTTTGACCACTATTTAAAAATCTGACAACAGAGGTAAAAAAAAAAAAAAAAGGACACCCTTTTTGTATCCAAAGAAATTTATTTACATAGGCTCTTGAGCTAAAAGGTTTGCTGAGTCCTTTTTTAGAAAAGATAAGGATGATGTTGTTGATCCATAAGCCATATAGGGCTGGATCGACTGAGGTCCCAATTTGCGTGTACTAATTTGCATGCGCAATTTAGAATTTTGCGTGTGTGGTTGAACCGTGGTTTGTGGGTGATTTATTAAAATTACTTGCTCAAATGTCAACAGGTGCAAAGTCTTGGAGACGGCCCTATTTAAATGAGAATTTTGCGTGTGCCACTGGAGAAAATACACTGTAAAAAGTACTCTAGGAAACGGCAGCATAAATGGGATGTGGGAGTGCGCTGAAATGATCCAGACGTATGGAAATGTAACATCGGAGGAGTTTTGTCATACAAGGTATTGCATGACTCATTCATTTTTTTTAGGGGGGGTAGTTGGATTGAATGACTGTCAGGCACACATAATTTCGTCACACTGTAGCCTAATGTCGGTGCGTATTTTTAATTACAATCACCAGGAGTGGAAAAGACTGTGGAAAATTGTGTGTGTGTGTGTGTGTGTGTGCGGGGTATACATCTCAATTATTTTTTCTTTCGTCACTCCAAAAATGTTCACACGAGGGTGAAAAATGCATCTCGTTTCATCATTTCAGTGTCTTCTCGCCACTTCCATGTGTGCGCAATTACACATCCAACCTGTTTGCACCTCCTTTTGAGACGTGTTAAATATAGACACAGTTTCCATGAGCAAAATTGCTTTTGGGTTTGATAAATCACTCTGCGTGTGCTAAATAATATATTTACACTTTCTCCTCCCAGCACAAGTACAATTGTGTGTAAACACCCCATATTAGGACGTGGTGTATGATATTCTGTTCATGTTTTCTTTTCTTCTATTCAACATTTAATAGGTCTTTGGTATTTTATGTTATTTTTATTGTAGTTCTCTCTCTCTCTCTCTCTCTCTCTCTCTCTCTCTCTCTCTCTCTCTCTCTCTCCTCTCTCTCTCTCTCTCTCTCTCTCTCTCTCTCTCTCTCTCTCTCTCTCTCTCTCTCTCTCTCTCTCTCTCTCTCTCTCTCTCTCTCTCTCTCTCTCTCTCTCTCTCCCTAGTTTACTCAGTTCTGGTTGTAGTTATTGTTACCATTATAATTATCACCATGGTTGTTACTGTTTGTATTGTTGATACTTTCTTGTGAGGGTCTTCACCACCTTCTTCTCTCTTGCTCCATCCCCTTCACCCCCACCCCTGTCAGGTCCGGCATTGAAATGTAGTTCAACAAAACTCATAATAAACACAGTAGAATATCAATGCTGCATTTACTTTATGAAGTTACCCTTGGCAAAGCAAATCTGTTTAGCACCTGAAGGCAGCCAGACTACCATTCTGCTGTTAGGATGCTGGACAAGACAAGTTTAAAAAAAAAAAAAAAAAATCTATAAAATAAACACCATATATTGCATATTCATTGTGGCAAATGTACTAACTGGATGCAGACGTGCAATTCTGCACCTTTGACAGACGCAACCCTTAGTGTGCACTTAGTAAATCAGTTTGTATCAGTTTGTACATTTTTTTTGAGTTTGCATACGTTCAAATACATGCAAGCTTTTAGTAGATCCAGCCCACGATGTATGAAGGGTATGTCAAATATATCCAGCAAAAGAGAGGAGGAAAGAAAGTGTGAAATATGAAGCACAAATGCCCATAACTATATTGGTTTAAGTAAAGTACCCACCTACCCAGCTGTCCCATCCACTGCCCATGTAAAAGTGCTTGTTATTACGTCTGTGAGTCTGCCCACTAATTGTTCAGAGCCAATTTAAGCACATGCCAATATGTCCAGTCTGTAAACCCAGCATCCCAGAATGAGCTCTGTATCCTTACCACCCACACACACGCTAGAGGGGCCAGCACTTGGAGGGTGATAGGGGAAGCAACCGAATAACAAAACCCCAGCTTTGCGGTCTATTATTTTTACAGCCCTCATAACCCTTACACCACAGGGCCATCGTGCCTGCTCCGAAACACCATTAACAGTTGTGACATCAAAAATGTCATCCCCTGTGATATCATAATCCAGCTATACCCCTCTATAAAGCTTTACAAGCCACCAAATGCAGGTCATGTTTAATGATGACATTGACATTGGAAAAGGGAACATGGATGTAAATACACCGATGAAAATTCAGTCTTGGAGCGTGACTCTGTTTTGTGAGCAGTCTGTTGGAACCACTGCTACAGCTTGACAGCAGCGTGCAGAAGCTTCAGTTTGTGATCTTCACTATGAGGGCGATTCAGCGCTGCTGCCAAATTGGTTTCCTCACATGGCTCCTCAGATCTTGCCAGCTGTAGTGAATGGCTGAAAGCGGTCCTCTAAAGATCCACTGAGAGACCATTTCCTCTACATGTAGTGGTCTCTGCTGTTCAGATTTACATTACTATATAGTAGGCCTGTAACGGTACACGTACCGAACCGTTTCAGTACACACCTGTTCGGTTCGGTACATAGCTGTACCGAAACGGCACAGTATGATGAGAAAAAGAAAAAGGAACAAAAGATGTCGTTCGATGCAGAACTTTAAATCCGCGCAAGTTTCACATTGACATAATAAAGGAGCACATGTTGACCCGAAATATGAAATAGCAGTTGATATAAGGAAAAAAAAAAACAACAAATATGATGTGAACCTGGAAGGAAGAGACTGAAGACCCTCCACCATCAGTACAGTCCAGTTTGGATCAGTTCAGGTTCAGGTGAAAGACAACAACGAGGAAAGAGACGTTAATAAGACGGACGTTGTTTGGCCCCTAGGAACTACGGTAGTTCTAAAACACTGACACTAGCTCTGTCTGTCTGTCTATCACACACGCTGTATAATAGAGGAATAAATAGAACGTTGAAAGTATGTAAAGTTTCACTTTCGTTTCACGACAGCGTTCGTTACGTTAGTTATAGACCGCACCCCCAGGTATATAACTGCCTACCCCCCGGCTCTGACAAAAAAAAAAAAATCCCCCGTGCACACAGGCACACACAAATATACACAGTGTCCTAAACAGTTTGTTCTCTGTCCTAAAATAAATAATTTGGTTCATTGTGTTGTCAGTTTCTCTTCAGTTTGTTTAAACAGAATACCAGTTTACCCTCTTGTTAATGTTGCACTTCATGTGGAATTTTTTTGTTATTTTTCTGCAGAATGTGAACTGACAGAACTGCGATTTGATTTTTCTTGTTTGTTCGAAACTACCTTTCAGGGAAAAGTGCAATGCTAATGTTCAAAATATATTTAGTAATATTAATAATTTATTTTATTTTCTATATGATTTGTAGCAGCAGAATTATATTATTCCTGTTTTTCTATATTCTATTGTCTCCAAAAATTGGGAGAAAAATGTAAAAAAAAAAAAAAAATCATAAATGCATCAGTAGACATTTTGAGGGGTTTTCTTTCTTCCCGTACTGAACCGAAAAAAATGAACCGTGGCTTTGAAAACCGAAAACGTACCAAACCGAAAATTTTGTGTACCGTTACAGGCCTACTATATAGTACACAATAACCAATGATGCTTAAAAGGAAGTGTATTACTTATAAGCAAGAGAGGTGCAAATAGAGTAAAAACAAGTGATTCCAGGCACAACAAACCCCGCCCTTCGCACTTATTGTAGCTTATTTTGGCATCGATCCAGCTGATGTCATCATGTCTATGTGTGTGCTGATGTCAGGATATCAACTGCCTCTATATACAGTATGTGCCAAGTTTGAAGTAAATTGAAAGAAAATTGAGGTTTTTTTAGACATTTGAAATGTTGCCCATTATAAGTAAATTGTGACGCACCACCCTCAGCAGTGCTAGTAATTTATGTTAGCTGGTTTCATCCATTTCCTGTTTTATTTTGGTAGGTGTTTTGTTCGTTTGTGTGCACTGTGTCTGTCTTGTCTGCGTCCTCCCTGATTCCCTAATTGTCTTCACCTGGGGCTCATTATCTCTCCACCCTTTATATCCCCTCCTCTCCTCGTGTCTGTTGTCAGTGCGTCTTTCACGCTTGTCAAGAAATGAACTCCCTTGACATTCTGTGCTGCTTGAAACGTTTTGTAAGTTTATTGATTCCACTTTTCGTGAAGAATTTTTGTTGTACTTTGATTCCTCGAATGAGAAGATTTTTGTGTTAGATTTTTGATACCAGGTTCATGAAGACTTTTTTGTTAGAATTTTTAAAACCTCGTTTGAAAAGATCTTTTTGTTAATTTTTTGATTCCACACTTGTGAAGAACCTTTTGTTAGAGTTTTTTGATTCCTCGACCGAGAAGATTTTTGTGTTTGACCTACTTTTCCCAAAATGTAATCACATCTATTCTAAATCCCTGTCAATCTATAAACTCAACTTAGTATGAATTCAACCAATAGTTTTGCTGCCACAGACATTTGAAATTTCACCCATTGTAAGTAAATGGGGGGAGGGGGGGGTAAAAATTCATAAAAAATGTTTAACTTTAACCTACTTTTCCCAAAATGTAATCAGATCTATTTTGGGTCATTGGCAATCTGTAAACCCAATTTGGTATGAATTCAACCAATAATTTTGCTGCGAGAGTGTTAACAACCGAAGAACAAACAAACCGAACCAAAGACAATACCCCTTGCCTTCCCTTCAGGGGGTGGGGTAAAAATTGCCATAAATGCACCACACTGGACCTTTTTTTTTATTAATAATAATAATAATAATAATATAGTGCTTTACATTATTGATCCACTATTCATTTGCTCTCACATTCTCACTCCGGTGGTGGTAAACTACATAAGTACCGAAGCGTGGCTGCCAATTCGTGCCAAACAGCCCCTCTGACCACCACCAAACATTCATACACCAGTGTGAGTGACAATGGAGGCAAGGTGGGTGAAGTGTCTTGCCCAAGGACACAACGGACTGACAAGGACAGAGTGGGATTCAAACCTCCGACCCTTTGGTTATTGGAAGATCCGCTCTACTTTCTGAGCCATACATGAATTACAGGCAGAGGCAGAACCTATGGGGAGCAGGCACTGTCGGCCAGAAGTGACATACCCTCATTGTTTTCGGGTGATCGAGTGTGAATAAACAAACAGCAGTCAGTGAGCAAGACTGAGTGGAAAGTACTTGTTTGTGCAGCCATAAGCTTTACGCTCCGCCATTGTCCCAGGTACACAACCCAGCACTGGTCATCTTAGACTAGTGTCTGCTGCACGGGGTCTGTGACCATTCCATCGCAGCCCTGGTAATCACACAAATCAACAAGTCCACATCACTACCAGTACTGGAACTGCTAGTATTATACGTGATCTTTTGAAATAGCTAACAGTGAAAATTCACTACAGGTACCCTTTAAATATGGATGCTGCTCACTGAAAACAAGGAAAAATTGGAAATATACGTATAGCAATGATAATTTTTTAGAAGAGTGAGGTTTCAGTTTCAGTTCATTTTGAATATACAACCAAACAAACTAAATAATCCTACCTCAGTGCCTAGAAATTAAACAGATTTCAAGAAAACTTTCACAGTTTATTATGACTTCACATTGAAAGTATACATTCATAGAATAATAGTAGTAAGAGTGGATCATGCTACATGTGTCTTAAGGGCCTAATTAGACCATGCTGCAGTTATTTTAGTATTTGTTGAACTTAATCAAAAGTAAAAGGAATTTTTATATGAGTAAATAAAACGCAATTATGTAGTAGTTTCCAACACAGCAGGTACAGAGTGCATCATAAAGTGTAATATGTAATAGTATACATGGAAACCGAACCATAAAAACTAACAGAACAATCAAAACAAAACAGTAAAAAACAGTACACAGTCTTATTGAACTTTAATTTGCAGCAAATTAAAATGCATCACGTTTACAAAAATAGAAAGGAAACTCATCAATAAAAACCAATATGAGCAAAAGTAAAGATACAAATAAAAACCAGCAGAAATCATTAGGAGTAAATTAGTGGTTGTGAATAAATGAACCCACTCCCACACACATACGTGCATATTAACCCGATAGCAGAGAAGCGCTCAGGCCTGACCTCCAGCAGCCAGGCCTCTAACCCACAGGCTAATTATAAACCTCATTATGTTCTTTCAGTCGTGTTTCCTCATGACATTAATTCTGCTATTTGGTCAGACAGGGTGAGAACTGATGAGAGAGGCACTGGGGAACAAGCAGCGTCCACAGAGAAAATACTTAAGTGATACTAAAACACTAAAACAAGTTTTTTTTTTTTTTTACTGAATTGTACAATTTAATTGTGATGAAACAAAAATATTAGTGACAGTTCACATAAAAATCTGTCATTCTACAACATATTTCATGTTTTCTCTGGTCATCTTATATTTGTACATATACACACACGAATAAGCCATAATATTATGACCACTTACAGGTAAAGTGGCATTAATGTGGATTATCTCGTTACAATGGTCGCTGTCAGTAGGTGGGATATATTAGGTAGAAAGTGGACATGTAGACCTCGAAGTTGATGTGTTACAAACAGCAAAATGGGCCAGAGTAGGGATCTGAGCAACTTCAACAACAGGCATCATCTCTAGGTCTTGTTGTTCATTCCTAACGTAAAGTGGTTAGCACCTACCAAAAGTATCTAAAGAACAACCTAATCTTAATCAATCCAGCATATATGGGACCAGAACATCTTTAAAACCTGTGTAATATATTGCAAGTTCGCCTTTTTCCACAAAAACAGCTCTGACCTGTGGCCTAGACTCCACCAGACCTCTGAAGGTGCGCTGTGGTGTCTGGACCAAGACGTTAGCAGCCTGGAAGTGGTGAAATGGGATTGGCCTCTGTGGTGGAAAAATTTACTTTTTATATTTTATACTCTTTATATTTTATACTGTTAGTACATCTTCTTTTAATGCTGAGTCATTATTCATTATGTGTGATGTTTACCACTCTGTAACACCCCCAACCCAGGAACGGAGTTCTTGCCTTGAGTTAAAACCCAAACACCTAAATGTCTGAATGTGTAGATAGAGGATGGCGCCTGCACTCCAGATTGGATCCAAGCAAGGTTAGAGTGGAGAGGTCATCATGACCTCTTCACGGAGCAGAGAAGGAGTAGTATGGGGTGGTACGATGTACGTAAGGGATGACATCATAGTTTGAGGGGGTTGGATTTGGTTCTATATAATCTTTAGTTTTCTCTTGTTTAATCAGACTTCACTTACAGAGTTTCTCTGTGACTGACTTCTCAATAAATGCATTTATTTATTTTAACTCTAACTTTCTCTCCGCCTCTTTGTGTGTGGGTTATCAGTTGAACATTTCCATATCACCTCCCTTGTACGACTCCAGTATGTTCCACAATTGCTCATTTGCCTTGAGTTTGGGATGTCCTTCCTTGGTTCATTTTTTGTCGCTACTAACCACTGCAGACCAGGAAACACCCAACAAGACCTGTAGTTGTGGAGATGCTCTGATCCAGTCATCACTGTTACAATATGGAACTTGTCAAATGACCCTTTTAAACTGCATGACTTGACTTGACTCGACTCTACATGGTTTTAGCGTTTTTCCACTGGGGGTTATACCTGGTAACTGTACTTTTTTTTTTTTTTTTTTTTTTTTCATACCACCTCCAGCGAGGTTCCATCCCGCCTGAGTCAGCACTGAAATTTCACTGCCGGCCACTGATTGGTCAGAGGGAGTGTCGTCACAGGTGCACAAGACATGAGTGTCTAAATGCTAACACCATACTCCGACAAGAATGACAGCAGAGAAGATCTTCAGATAGCCTCGATCATTTTACTCACGGCTCAGTTCGCATAGACCTTGTTGTTCAATGCAACATCCTGGGGCGCCGCTAGAAAGTTGTGGGCCCCATGAAAGGTTAACGTTGTGGGCCCTTGATAAAAATTAGGATCTTCACTATCTGTTGGAGCAGGGGGGGTATACAGGGTGGGGAAGCAAAATTTACAATATTTTGAGGCAGGGATTGAAAGACAGTGTATGACCAATTAGTTTATTGAAAGTCATGACAATTTATTTGCCACAAGAAAATTGACATAATAGAAAATGTTTTTATTCTATGTGTCCTCCTTCTTTCTCAATAACTGCCTTCACACACTTCCTGAAACTTGCGCAAGTGTTCCTCAAATATTTGGGTGACGACTTCTCCCATTCTTCTTTAATAGTATCTTCCAGACTTTCTGGTAATAGTTTTGTTCATAGTCATTCTCTTCTTTCCATTATAAACAGTCTTTATGGACACTCCAACTATTTTTGAAATCTCCTTTGGTGTGACGAGTGCATTCAGCAAATCACACACTCTTTGACGTTTGCTTTCCTGATTACTCATATGGGCAAAAGTTTCTGAAAAGGTATGGATAATAGTGTTAGGTATGATTATGACATCAATATATGTTTGGTTTCAAAACAATTGACGTAGTGCCTGCTGAGAAAAAACAACTAAATGTTCATTGTAAATTTTGCTTCCCCACCCTGTATGTATGTGGGGTAGGGGCAGCAGTTATATACATTGGGGTGCGGTCCACAACTCACGTAACTAACGCTGGCGTGAAGTGAAAGTGAAACTTAACATGCTTTCTCTCGGCTTCTATTACTCTTATACAGCGGATCTTACACGAAATTTTTACAACTTCTAACCTGTTTCCACTCGACCCCCCTCCACTGTTCTATGGGGCCCCCAGAAATGCTGGGCCCCATGAATTTGTCACGTTAACCCCCCCTTTGTGGCACCCCAGGCAACATCTGTAATCTGTAGTATGTAAGGCATTGTCTTACTATCAGACGTCGTCTCTTGGCAGCTCTTATCTGCTGGTCTTCAGCTTCGTACTCCCGTATGGCTTTCATAACTCTCCTTTGCTTTTCAAGTGTGTTTCGTCTTGCCCTTGTATCCATTTCTGGCTCTATTGTTTCACCTTTTCTGTAAAAAAACAGCCACAGACCGAGCAACAAGTACTGCATCACCTCGATGTCATCCATTGTCGTTACTGTTTGCTATACTAAATGAGGTCTTGTCCTGTGTCATCAGATCTGTTAATCATGTTAATGTTTAGTGTCTCATTTTTGGTGTTCAGTGTTTTGTCTTTGTTTGATTAGTTACTTTATGTTAAGTTAGAGTCATTCACGTTTGGTCCTGTCTTGCACTTCCTGTTTTATTTTGTACACATCTCTTCCCTCTCGTTTCAGACCCTGATTTCCTCCCTTTGTGTGTTTTCCCGCCAGTGTGATTGTTAGCCCTACCCCTGATTGTTGTCACCTGTGTTCCCCTTACCTCATGTATAAATAGTCCTGTCTCCCTTTCTCTTGGGCCAGTTTGTCTGAACCTGTCACTGTGTTCACGTTACGCAGCCAACCAGGTTTTTTTCCCCCATGTTTGTCTGTTTTGTGCCTCAAGTTTTTTCTGTAAGAGTTTTTTGTTCATCAAAGAAGATTTTTTTTTTTTTGTAGTTTTACATATCTTCCTTGTGAGCGCTTTCTATTAATCACTTTTTCATTATTAACCCTTTCATGCATACTGGTCACTACAGGGGACAGCTATTCTACAGCTGTTCTCTTATATATTCATGGATTTTTTTTGTTTGTTTTTGCACATATCTTTATTAAAGTTTTAAGACACTACATATCTTTTCTGACATGAATTGGTAACACTGTGTAGATATCCCCTGAGCATACTCTCACCCCCAGAACTACCCCCACTCCCACCCCAGTTTTCACACAATTTATCTGTAAATACATGTTTCTTCATTTCAAAAATTAAATGCAAGGTGTCCAGCTGAGTGGACATTTTTGCAACTTCATGTAAAATAGGTTCATAAGATCATTTTTATTAGTAGTAGTAGTAGTATGTCTTTTTTTAACTTTATTTTTTGTTTTTTTATATATTTTTTTATCATTTTTTTATTTGTCATAAGAAAATTTTCAATTGCATTGTTTTTTTTCATGCCTAAAGAGGAATAAAAACACTCAGGAAAAAAATCTTGATTAACGTTCTCATAATTCACGCATGAAAGGGTTAAAACACTTTTAAAACCTTGAGTTTTTGTGAGCCATGCATTTGAGTCCACCTTTTCATTTGCCAAAGAGTTCTAGCACGTCTCGACAGTTTCGACTCTGTTGACCACGCCCTTCTCATTCACGCCAAAGGGATACCAACTGCAGTGGAAAAGCAACGGGACTGTACCAAATTGTAGAGTCGAGTCAAGCCGAGCTGGTACCATGCAGTGAAAAAGGGTCAAAAGTCACTCAGTTCCTGTAAATTTTGCTGTTTCCAACACATCAGAGTCGACAACTAAATGTTCACTTGCCGCCTAATATATCCAACCCAGTGAAAGATGCCATAGTAATGAAATAATCCATATTATTACCACTTCTCCTGTCAGTGATCAAGAACATTATGGCTGATTGCTGAACGTTTAAAGAGAAAATGAAGCCTATTCTTCTTCAGCAGTGCATCAGTACATAGTCTGTTGCATTTGGTGCTGGGCCACGTTTTTTCTTTTGGGGACAAGTGAGGATTACATCAGAGCAGTCCTGCACTTGTACTCTGTTCATTTTCAGCCAGACCTTTGTACTGTAGAGAGTGCAGAATGTGGTTTTGGATTGTCATACTGAAATATGCATGGGCTTCCCTGGAAAAGCTGTTGTCTTGAAGGCAGCATACTACTGCCATCACATTAGTGCAGATGACCTTTACCCTTTGCACTGACACAACCTCAGACCAGAATATACTCTGGCTTCAGGACTTGTTGCTTTCTTTTTTTTTTTTTTTTTTTTTTTTCCCAGTGCACATGACGTCCATTTCTTCTAAAACAGATCTGGATACTGATTAGTCTCAGCATTATCCATGTTCCTGCTGAGATTCAAGATAAAGATTCAAGAATGTTTATTGTCATTGCGTGCACATAAAGGTTTTCTTAAACGTTGTTCTGGGGTAGATAAAAAATAAAGAGAAAATATAAAAACACTCCAGAATATGTACACCAATATAAAAAACACACACAAAAGAGATGGCAAGCCAAGAGCCCCGAGCCACTATGTACCTGTGCACCAGCTCTGAGCTTAGAGAAGTCGACAATGCTTCCAAACACAGTTAACCTTTTATAGGGCGACCTTAGTGTGTTATTGGAGGACATGACAAGACTCAAACGTTTGTATTGTTGTGTAGAAAATCAAAGTTAATGGCAAAAAAAAAAAAAAAAAATCCAAGAAGTATATACACTAAGGGGCATTAGAAACGCAACAAAGTACAATATAGAGTAAAATTGCATGCAACTACTTTGTACACAAAACATAATTTGTTGGCAATCACTGTTGAGTATTGCAAAAATGGAACCACATTTTTCAGCTCAGGCACTCAAATCACGTGGTGGACGGTGCCAATCCTTGATTTTTCAGGAGTGGTTCGATCTGACATTGAAAACTTTTAATGAGTTCTTATGATGAATATTGCTCAAATGGCCAAGGCTATAAAAACCCGGAGGAAAAATGACAGACGGTCACCATGCCACGCTTAGCAGCAAACATGAGGGAGCAAGCCATTGGTATGCTGAGATCCGGAATGTCCAAAGCGAGGGTAGCAAGGCATTTTGGTGTTCACAGATCCACCATCTCACGCCTGCAGATGCGCTATGCACAGACAAGTGCAACGGCGGACAGATTACAACCCGGCCAACCACGTGTTACTACCCGTGCACAGGATCGGCACCTACGAGTCATGCACCTGCGTGACCGTTTTCTGCCAGCGACTTGTAGTGCTGCAGAGACAATAGGACATCACCAAAGGCCTATCAGCTCCAGGACAGTGCGATGTCGGCTACGAGAGGATGGTATCTGGTCATACTGTGTCAGTGTGGGTTTGGTGCTGACGGACGTCCGTAGGGAAAATAGGCGCACATGGGGTTGTTTTTGTTTTTGAATAGAATAGAATAGCCTTTATTGTCATTGCACAAAAGTTACAACGAAATTGCTGTGGGGCTACTACTCTGCACCACATGATAATAATAAAAAAGATACAAGACAATAATATTATATATAAATAAAGAAAGAAAGAAAGAAAGAAAGAAAGAACTGTGATTAAAAACAGAGACTAAAAAATTTAAAAAATACAGTGTGCAAAGTTAAGTGCAGTGTGCAGGATTGTACAGGTGCCGAAGTTGTGTTAGACTGTGTGGGAAGGTGTGTGTATGAGTCCGTAGGTGTTGGCGGTGCGAATAGTCCAGGGGAAGAAGCTGTTTGTCAGCCTGCTGGTGCGGGACTTGATCGATCTATATTTGTTCATTCATGTTCAGTCTGATACAAATTGATGTTGCTCAATAAATTATGAAAAATTCAAATTAATATCTCAAAAACACAATGTTGCGTTTCTATTGCCTCTTAGTGTATAACATGTATTTTAGAAAATTAGAACATCACTTTTAGAACATTAGACCAACATAAGTGCTAATCCAGACCCCTGTCCACATCCACATTATCCCTTTGAACATCATTCCTAACATTAGTACCATTACTTCATGGTACCTAACAAAGCAGGTCCACTCACTGTTCATGCAGAGGTGGACCTTACAGACCCTGGAGACCACATTGGACCTGAGATTGTCAACACTGTAACTGTTTCTGTCACTGTCTTGTGATGTATGACCAAATATAGTCATTTGCCCAATAAAGGGTTCATACTAATCTTATTACTCTGTATCATAGCGTTTGACTGTTACTTAATTTTTTTTTCTATTTTTGATGATGAGACTTGAAACCCTTAAAGAACTAGAACTATTCTGTGGCAGTTTCCAAATGATTTTTTTCTAGACATTTAACCTTTCCTACGTGATTTATCATCATTTTTTATTATAATATTTCATTGTCATTTTATGCAACCTTACATGATTTTACGCTTCTCTCTTTCCTTCTTTCTTTATTTCTTTCCCTACTAAAAGCCTGTCAAGGGCCTGGTGATGGAAACTAACAATAGCTATAATCTCCATAGGTGAATCATCAGGTACTACAGCTCATTTGTAAGTACGACATTATTTTTGTTAAATTATGGGGTTTTTTTTTAAACTATGACTTTATTGTCATGATATTATGGCTTTATTCTCGTAAAATTAGGACTCTTTTTGTATTTGAGTTTATTCTCATGAAATTATGGATTTCATCTCAGGAATTTACACTGTATCCTCATAGTGACAAGTGTTTTTATTTTCTTATGTGGCCCGAGTACGCCATTGTAGAATATGATATTTTTTTCTTTTTTCTTTTTTTTTTTTGCCAAGGTTAGTTTTAACCACTGAGTCACTGATAGATCTGAGGATTTGGAACTCTTCATCTACAACAACTTTTGGCTATGAGGGTGAATTTATACCATTTTACTGAACATTTTAGAGTTATCATTAATAATAATAATAATAATAATGATAATAATAATAATAATAATAATAATAATAATAATAATAATAATAATAATAATAATAAAAATTATGAATTTCCCTCGGGATTAATAAAGTATCTATCTATCTATCCATCTATTTATCTATCTATCTATTTTGCATTGTCGCTTTCAAATAAACTTTAGAAATACTGTAAATAACATATAATTTGTATTTTGCTTTTTCAGTAAAATATATCTGACTTTTCAGCAACATACAGTATATCATTAACTGAACATGAAAACAAGTATCTACAATCACTGCCATATGTCAAACTCCGTTGGTTTTAATAGTGAATCAATGTTGCAGGAGATGACGGTGTTTCCACGTTCACTACAGAGATTCTGAAAGTCCAAATGGGCCATATCTGATGACCATGAAAAGCTAAAAAACTGCATTTTACATGAATTATTTACACATATTGATATGATTAGTGGTTCCACAGATATCACATATTTATCAGGAAACCAAGCTGACCACATTAAAATAAATAAATAAATAAAAAATCCTCCACCTGGTGTTATATCACTCTTTTCAGAACCACTGGATTAATTTGGCGGAGAAAAAAAAGCAACAGTTGCATGCCTTATACCGCTGCCTCCATCAGCTGGTTTGTTTGTCAGTTCGGACGTGACCTAACATGCTAAACATCAAATTCTTACAGTAACACAAGCGGGCAGGATGACTGAGTCAGCCACAAAATTGGTGTTATTGACGCCAAGTCTAGTTGGTTTGAAGAGAACTTCAGTCTCTCCGGGAAACGATTGTAAGACAGCAAGGTAAAAGTGGTGAAAACAGACTAAATATAGCACACAGTTAAAGTGATATGGATTTTTTTCTTTTAGGTGGCAAAACGGTGGAAAAAGTAAACAATTCAGTGCCTCCTCACCCCCTTCTCAGCCTCTCAGCACATGCAGTGGGTGGCTCAGAATGGATCAAACACTCTAAAGTCGCGTTAATGTTTACAGCTGAATCTGAGTGTAGCAGCTGAATTCAAGTTACTGTCATTTGTTATTAACTCTTAAATTCCCAGAACTACTTTGTGTCGACCTCCAAATGAAATTTTCTTTACAGTTAACCTTTCATAAGGGATGTATCACCATTTACTCTAATATTATCCTCAGAATTTAGAATTTTTCAGTGAAACTCTGGTATATTCCTGTATTTAATTTACAGATTATGTACACTACCAGTCAAAAGTTTGGACTCACCTGTTTTTTTTGCTTATTTTCATGTCTATTTATATTGTAGATTCTCACGGCAAGGCATCAAAGGCATCAAAACAATAAATGAACACATATGGGATTATGTAGTTCAAAAAAGTGTGACATAACTCAAAGCATGTTTTATTTTATAGTCTTCAAAATAGCCACAGTTTGCTTTTATTACTGCTTTGCACATTCTTAGCATTCTCTCGATGAGCTTCATGAGGTAGTCACCTGAAATGTTTTCCGAAAGTCTTGAAGGAGTTCGCAGTGATGTTGAGCACTTGTTGGCCATCTGTGGTCCATCTCATGTCATTTAAATGAGAAGGTGAGTCCAAACTTTTGACTGGTAGTGTATATGCTCATAAAAACTTAGAGAAAATTCAGAGGTTATTATAAGGTGACAGAAATGTACAATAACACTGGCTATCATTGGACATAAAACTGAAAAAGAAAAGGAACTAAATTCTGAGCTGCTAAAGAAATATAGTGACAACCAGAGGTGTAGTCCAGGGTATACGCCATATTTTTCAGTCATCATTACATATACCCACTTCTAAATCCCCCTTGATGTACACCTTCCAGTAGTATCTGCAGCCAAATTGCCCATTTTTTCCCCTAGGATAGTGAAGCCATGACCCACCCTACTCTGCCTCTAATTGGCTAGTAGTCACTGTCTTCACTGATTAGATTGGTTAACTTTAGTCACGAGGACTGATGAGCCAATCAGAGGCTGAGTAGGGCGGGTCATGCTGAGGAAAATATTGCTAACTGGCGCCAGCCACCTCTGGAACCTGACTGGACACCTCCTCAGGTGCCAGTGCCGCCCTAGTTGATTTACAGGTCACTGCATGTGCCTTTGAAAGGTGCGCGATTATTGGAAATGTGAACGAGAAAGGCAGAAGAAATGTCTTTCAAATGAGTGGCACATATTAAGAGAACCTACTTTCATGGAATACATAATTCTGAGGTACGTTTTAGGGTGGTTTCCAAATGAGTCACTGTTTAAACTACTGGCCATATGATCAACCGATCAATCAATCAAATTTTATTTATATACCACCAAAATATAACAAAAGTTACCTCTTGACACTTTACATATAGAGCTGGTCGAAACCAGACTACGACTGCACATTTAGAGTAGAGATTTTGTTGCCAATAGTTAAACTATGACAGTAGGCTAACGCTATGAAAGGCTAACATTATAAAAGGCTAACATTATGAAAGGCTAACATTATCCTATGTTTGCCTCATGTTGAGTACATTTCCATTCATGCAGCTGCTTGTGTGAACAGTAATACCTACAAACTGTTCCTGATCAAGTCATGATAATTTTATAATAGTAAGCAAATACTACTGATGGATTTTTGGCTAAACTAAGTAGAGTAGTCTGACATGTCACTGTTTGCAAAACAGGGTGTTTTTCTGGACTACTTAAAAAAAAAAAAAAAAAAAAAAAAAGCTAAGATATGCCTTTAATAGTCCCACAAGGGAAAATTCCAGTCAAGCAAAAAACACAGAGTATATCCACTTCTCCAGGGACCACTACACCACTGGTGACAACCCATCCATAGAAACTTTCAAGTGCTTATACACTGATTAAAATGAATATATCAATATGAATAAGATTTTTTAGCTACTGTTAAACCCCTTAGATCTTCTACAACACCTTTGAATAAGCATGTCATTTGTAGTAATAATTACTTCTAACCAAAGTTTGCTTGGCTTTTTTATGCTCATCTTAACATCATGCTTCTCACAAAGGCAGTCTTTGAAAAACAATAAATTAATCTATATATAACTATGACCAAAGTGATTCTCTGATAGGTGATTTCTGACTTCTGTAGAAAATGTGTGAATTATTCATTATAATCATTAGCAATTCATTACCTGTATGTCCTACCTCTGTCATATGTCAAGGTGATCAGGAGTTCGTAATAATACAAATGTGAATCCACCTCAGCTTGTGTTGAAACATTAAAGTACGCCTAAAACTGCTGTCTGGAATCTGCATATCACTTTTTCAGAAAATATGTTAAATCTATATATGTAGCAGTAAGATTTTCCTGATTCAAATGAAATTAATGTGATGGTGTTTAGCTTTGCAAAGACATATGATTCATCTGCTCCTATTTTCAGAAAATACTTCTATCAGTTTTTAATGTGAATCTTTCTTAGACCTGTATGTTCATGTATAAATATGTTGATTTGACTCATAACTATCCCAGCAATTTCCAGAGCCTTTTTCAATGTGTTCTTCAGACATTCATCACATCGACATTATCCTCAGTTAGAAAGTATCTGAAAAAGGCCTTGAATTAGTGAACATTTATAGTAACTCACATCTTTTACTTGTTTTGTTAAGTATGAGATCCTATCTACCGTTCAAGGTTCAAGGTACTTTGTTATCCACTAGGGGCAAATTATTGTACAGCCAGCAGTACACACATCAAAAACGAATGACTGATACAAAACAAAAAACACAAATCGCACTATTCACTCTTCAGGAGCCTGATAGCAGCAGGAATAAAAGAGTTCTTGTGCCTGTTGGTCCTGTATTTGCGACCAGACTGAAGCACCGTGGACTCAGACCATAGAGGGTGGGCGGTAGAGCTGCACAATATACCGTTTGAGCATCGTCACCGCAATGTACGTGTGCGCAATAGTCACATCTCAGGTCCTGCAATGTAGAAGGCAAATAAATTCAATGTGTTTTCATCTCATTTCAACCTGGGTACCTGACACACACTGCGCACAGCGATCCACAATCACAACCGTTCTTAATCAGTTTGCCGAAGCAGACCACGCCCCTACACATGGAGTGAGTCACTGGTAACAACATTGAAAAATGAGCAACAAACAAGAGAAAATCACCGAAAACAAAGACTTGGTGCCAAAAACAAAAGCAACATCAGTTATCTGGAATTATTTCAGCTACAAGAAGGATTAAATTAAAACGTGTTTCGTGTCGACAGTGTCTTGCACTTGTTGCCACAACGAGAGGAAACATGACTGATTTGTTTGACCATTTACGCCAGCACCACACAGCTATTATATCCTCCTGAGTATTTTTTTTCATATCGCAATATACACTAGGGACGCTCCGATCTATGTTTTTTCAATTTCGATCCAATCCGATATATTAATTTGGCTATTTCCCGATACTTACCCAATACTTAAGTAGACTACATAGCAAAAAATGTAAGTATAAAAAAAAAATGCATTAGCCAACATTATCAACAACAGAGAGAAGTTGATCATCCAGTGCAATGAAATTTATCACCTTCTCTGTAATCCTTGAGCCTTCGGACTGTCTGTCGGAAGTTTTTCATGCCCCTTCAATGAATCGGTTATCCTCTGCTGCGCTTGTTGTTGTTGTTGTTTAGCTTGCTCCAGCTACTCGTGTTCTTTCACATGGCGTCTTCGTAAATGCTTGGCCAAATTGGTGGTATTAAACGTTGAAGGTTTTAGTCCACCCCTCGGAACATCGGCTTCACATATGTTGCACTTTGCTGTGGCACTTTTTTGCGTCTCAAGTGAAAAGTACCTCCAAATTAAGGACATGCTTTCTTCATTTATGCGTGCGGCACATTTTCGGCAACTAAGCGGATGTGACTTTCACCTGTCTCAAAGAAGAAGTCACCTCTGTCTAGTTACCGCAAACGTGTGGACGCGGCCTCACTACTACTAAGTTGTTATTTTACTATTCCGATACTATTGTATCGGAAGGTAGATCAGCGATGTCATGTCATATTCAGATACTTTCCGATACTTAATTAATTTGATATCGGAGGCCTGATCTCGACTGTATCGGATCGGCGCATCTCTAATATACACTACCAGTCAACAGTTTGGACTCACCTGTTTTTGTTTATTTTCATGACTATTACATTGTAGAATCTCACTGAAGGCATCAAAACTACAATGAACTCATGTGGAATTATGTAGTTTAAAAAGCGTGACATAACTCAAAGCATGTTTTATATTTTAGATTCTTCAAAATAGCCACATTTTGCTTTTATTACTGCTTTGCACATTCTTGGCATTCTCTCAATGAGCTTCATGAGGTAGTCACCTGAAATGTTTTCCAAAGTCTTAAAGGAGTTTCCAGTGATGCTGAACACTTGTTGACAATCTGTGGTCCATCTCACGTCATTTAAATGAGAAGGAGAGTCCAAACTTGACTGGTAGTGTTGTATAGAATAGGAATTATTGTTCTGAGTTATTTTATGGTGTTCTTTGCTCTGTGCAGTGAGTGAGGCTGGAGAAGGTGGGCAGAGCTACATGTTAGATGTGCCGTGCGACTTCTCAGTTCTGTGTCAGTTCAGTGTATTGAGTGCTGTGGTCCGAATTCTGCACTGAACGTTGTCCCAGTGGCTGATTTATATCAATGTAAGATTTACCTTCTGGCGCTGTGCCCCCAACCCCTGCCGTTTGAAAATCTTCAGGAAAAAAAATTACAAATTTTTTTCTTTGAATTGGAGGAATTGAACCCATTTTGCCTACGCTTCAGTCCAACATGTTACCAAGTAAGCTAAAGATACCCTATCTTTAAATCTGACCTATTTTCTATCTGATTGCCTTTGCAACAAGTTACCAGTCTAGACACGATATAACGAGGGCACTGATTGGCTCTGTGGAAATAGACAAGCCGATTTTTTGTGCCACAGTACTGTGTCAATTGCCACTTCCAATCAATTTACTGATCATGT
Organism: Sphaeramia orbicularis; assembly: GCF_902148855.1. NCBI lineage: Eukaryota > Metazoa > Chordata > Actinopteri > Kurtiformes > Apogonidae > Sphaeramia > Sphaeramia orbicularis. Next base: position 13,234,087 of record NC_043962.1, on the reverse strand, counting down.
AGATGTTCAGAAAAGCTCACATTAAAGTTGAAGGTTATATCAAAAACAGAGAAAACTGAAGAAAAGGTGACTAAATATATCATTAACTGAACATAAAAACAAGCTTCTCCATCCACTGTCATTGATCTAACTCTATGGGTTTTACTGGTGAATCAAAGTTGTAGAACATGACGGCGTTTCCACGTTCACTACGCAGCCTCTGAACATCCAAATGGCTCATATGTGATGACCGTGAAAAGGTAAGAAACTGCACTAAAACTGTGGTATTTGTCACAAACTCTGGCCACATATGGGGTGACAGCAGGGCTCTGATCTTAGCTTTAATAGGATTTTTATTGCTCTGGTGTCGTCTGTCAACCTGTATCTTAAGTAAACCTTATCAGGTTAAGCGCTGCCTTTTGAAAGCCTGTTTGCTGAGCGTCTGTTCCCTGACATTAGCTTTTCTGTGCGCTAATGTTGTCTGGTGGTGGATTCAAAGGATGGTGTGATTAAAATGCGTGGATGAAACCCAGCCTGATATCAGAAGCTAAAAGGCATTTAGCCGAAAGGTAAAACATATACAATGTGTATTTCTCAAGGTGAAACATTTTCAGTAATGGGTGCATTTGCTTTTTTTTTTTTTACCTGAAGTTAGTAGAGACACACAGCTTATGTATCCGTTATAAAATGAAAAATAAACCTGGAGCTGGCAGAGGCTTAAGTTTACTTACTGTAAAGACTGGAAACGACTGTCTCATGTTTTTATGCTAATCTAAGCAAACAATCCCCTGGCTGTAGCTTCATATTTCGCAGAAAGATATAGTGGTTTTGACTAACTTTGTGTAATAAAGGGATTTGGTCACATTTTCTTAACTGCATGGCCAACTATTCCTTAAAGACATTGGAACATGAGGCTCAGTCTATTAAATATTTACATATACAACGAGTTTGCTGATGAAAAACATCTAAAAAAGATGTTTTCATTTTCTTCCTTTTTTAACTATGCATGTCCTTGACTAACGTTAACATCCGATCCTATTCTGCTACTGTATAATTCATTCTTATTTTCTGAAAAACACTGAAGTAAAGTTTGTTGTTAAGGGGAAACAAATAACACAGCAGACAGAAAGTGCATGTGCTTAAATATTTTATTGAATTACTTCAGTACAGAAAACAGACAGTATATCTTTGTAGTTATTAGGGTTTATATTTGTGTCTATTCTGATCCTTTATTATTATTTTACTTACTGACATTTCTCTTTCTGACTTTTCTAACTTAATTGGAGCCAAATTAAGTTTGACAGAGAGAAAATATAAATTCATCTCGTAACTCATTCCTTTATCTCTTGCTTCATGAAAAAAAAAAAAAAAAAAACTTATCTGACTTGACTGTCCTTGTTAAGAGCAGTAAATATATTTAGACTCCTTCACTCACTGGTGGAAAATAATAAGAAGCAACAATTTCCCCAACAAGATCTGAAGACCAAAGATTATCCATCTAATTACATATTATCTGAAACAACAGAGAGCCATGGGAAGACCAGAAAGGCACACACTCAACCACTAAGCGGGCAATTACACAATTACAATTACTATCAGTTCCACGGTTTCACTGATGAGGAAGGTGATAATGGTGACAATCATGATGACTGACAAAGCATGGCGTAATCAGAGCTACAGATTGGACCCTACAGCCACGAGAACAGCACTAACAAGGTACCCCACTGGGAGACGGACACAATCCAGGTAAGAAGGAAAGGAAGTGTAATCAGTCCCAGAATGCTCAGCGTGGTGAGCATGATTGAAGAAACCACTGAAATTAAACAGTTTGAAGTGTCAAACATTGCAGATATTGTAGACTGTCATTACAAACCGGCTTGTTTTTGCCACACAGTCACTTTTTTTTTTTCAGCTACTTGTCAAAGGAAATAAAAGTGACAGTTCATAGTTTTCAAGTTTTATATTGGTGTGAAATTGGAGCGAGGCAGAGGTGAGGAAAATAAAATGATTTGTTTTTACACCTTTCTTAAACTTTAATCAAAATCAAGCAGAAAATATTGGGATCTGGAATTTCTTTTGCCTAATTATGTTCAAAATGAAGTCTATCTATCTATCTATCTATCTATCTATCTATCTATCTATCTATCTATCTATCTATCTATCTAATACTGCTATGAAATAGACAGTTTATTTTTGATATGTCTAATATTTCAGACTGATCTCATGAAATCACGTTGTATGTGATGCCACTTTATTGCATTTGGCGTGCTACACGTACGCATTTTGATCTTTTCGTGCGTTATTAATGTCATTTGATGGTGTGTCAATGTGCTAGCCGCTAATGCGTAAATCACTAACCACTAACCCTAACCGCTAATTGTGCTAGCCACTCATCGCGCTAATCGCTAACCCTAACCGTTAACTGCACTAGCTACTAATTGCGCTAATTGCTACCCTAAACCTAACCACTAATCGCGCTAGCCACTAATCGCTAACCCTAAACCTAACCCTAAACCTAACCCTAACCATTGATCATGCTAGCCACTAATTGCACTAATACGTGCTATTTTATGCGGCATAAATATACACGCTGAAAGTTTTTAATGCATACAGATAACACGCCTATTAAAAGTGGCATGCTATCTTCACGCAATTCATGATATCACATTGAATATTTTGTGTTTTGTGCAGGATTGGTTAGAATTATTTTCTGTTTAGGATTTGAGGAACTGACATGGGACTTTATGGTCAGTAGAAAAAGACGAGGTAAGGGGGCGGGAATATAATATAAGATGAACTTCATCCTGCTCCTTAGAAGAAGGACAAAAATCCAGGCACTCACTCAGTGGGAAAAATTAGAAATTGTAAAAAGCCTTTAGTTCATGAGGGCCTGTGGATTAAGTCTTTGGGGCTGGAGTTAAAAACACAACAACGCCTGTCGGCATGAGCCTTCTCCAGGGTGTTACAAAGAAAGAGGAAGACACTAATTTATACTCATGGACTGCAGGTGTGGCAGCCAGTGAGACAACAGTGAAAAGTTTTGCAGGCACCAAGTGGGAGTAAGTAGCCACTGTCTTGTAATTAGAGGACAGAACATGTACAAATAAGGAAGGAAAAAAATAAATAAATAAAATGTAAAAAATAAAATAAAATAAGAATATAATGAAAAATAAAATACAATTAAATATATATCCTGCTCCTTTTTGAATGTTTTTTTTTGTACATCTTTCCTTGTTTTTGGTTTTAAATGTTGATATTTGAAATAAAACAAATAAACAAACAAAACTGGCAATTGGACAAAACAGCAGAGAGAGAGAGAGACAGAGACAGGAGAATGACACTGAACAGAGGTCACCCAGAAGGGGAATCACAGTTTCTTCCCCCTGCTATTCAACTATGGACATTTAGACACTTCATCAATTATCTTTCATGAAAGGAATATCCGTCTTTACAAAAACCTGTCTTTTTCCAAATGGGTTCTGATTGAGCTGTTCCAACTCAATTTGTTTCACTAATGTATCTATCAATAGTCACTTTGACAAGAATGCAGCGCTAGCATCTTTTAACTACAATGTTAAAGTCAAGAGCTGTATATGGGGTAAAAGTTGTACATCACTGAAAAGGCATCTATTTCTTCATTGGGTGATTATAGGTGGAAACAATAATCACATCATTAGTTGCTTTTCCATTGACCCTCAAATTGCATGAATATAACTTGTGCATAAAAATTTGCCAAATGGAAAAATGACAATTTCACCAAAACTCTTGTTTTTCTTTGAAAAGTTTTTGTGCTGGCAAGAGGTGGTTTTTTGAGTGTAGCAGAATTGGTATATCTCTTCAAACTGCAATGGAAAGACCCTTTTCTATAACTAGAGTTATGTGAATAAAAAAAAAAGACTTTTAAAAGAAACATGGCACGGTATGTGGATGCACCAGGAAACTGAATAATTTTTTAATGCATTATGGGATAGAGTTGTAATATATAATAGTAATGAATATATCTTTAAATCAACACGATATTTACGTTCCTCACCATGTTTATGGAATGACTTCCCATGTCGTCTCGTGATAATAAATAAACAAATCATCACATTTGCGATTTACTAGAAAAACCAACATTACACACTGCTGTTTTTTGACATTTAGTAAATGTCAGTGAAGTTTTGCACAGATGTCCAATGGAAAAGTCACTATTGACCATAATTCAACAATTTGATTGAAGGTCGACTTAAAGGATCCTATGGCTCAAAATGTTTTGTATATCACAGTATAGCCTAGCTTATGTTCAGATTGCTAATAAGTTACATCAAGTATTGTATAATTATAAGTTGTGAAATACAGCATTAAATGTAAGGAAAAAAGATGCATGATAAGAACTATGTGACAGAGATGCTGACACTTGTATTTTTCTTTTTCCTTGTTCTTTGTGTTATATTAGGGATCATTCTGGACCTGTGTGTACCCCAATAGAACGAGGGACCTATGTAATAAAGAGCTTGACAGGCCTGTTTGTGCAGGATGCATTCACTCAGAACCTTCCTGCAGGGTTGTGCAAAGATATGGACATGATTATTTGTGATTTTCAACATAACAGGTGGATTTGTGCAGCATTAATTGTGATGCGTATGCTGTACCAGTCAGTTGTGGTGAATTTACCAATGACTCTCACATAATAACAGTATGAATGTGAAAAATAAACTTGTAGTTCATAGTTTCAATGGCTTAATGATGCTCCTGCTCATCATTTACTCTGTCACCAGGAGGTAACAAGGGCCAAAAAACTTGACAGGCGTAATACGTAAAATTATAATATCAGCCAGGCTTAATGTTGTAACTAGACGACGTTGTAACCAGACAAAACATTAAGACATTGTTGTGGCGTCTCATCAAATAGCCTAGTTTTAGAACACAATGGGTTTTTTTTTTTTTCCTTTAGTATTTTTGGGCTGTAGCTCATCTGTCATGAAAAGAGCAGCGTTATTATTATGAGCTGTTTCCTTGGTGATATCTTGCTATAATCCCTTGTGTTTTCCCTCCTTATCAGAGGTGACATCAACTCCTTGAAACAGAACTGTTTTGGGAAGATGCGTTTCATTTTATATATATATATATATATATATATATATATATATATATAGCTTTATTGTTTCATTAATAATGGAAATGCAACTGTAGTAAATAACTACCCTCATTCATATTTCAAGAGGATACAAGTCATATTTAGCTACAAAACTCCTGATAGCAGTTTGAACTGAAGGGAACAAAGAGGTTGGCATTGAAACGACATAACATTTTGTTATAGTGTGACAGACTGACACTAGGCATGTTTCTAGTTTGTATCTGAACAGAGCTTTAAACAAATTACTTGTTCAGCTACCAAAATGTATGAAAATGACACCTGCACACCTGCAAACCGCCTTTGTCACAGTCTTGTCCATGTCCCAAGTTTCTTCCTTACCCCTTTACACGGTATTTCTGTTCTGGGAATATTTTGGGTTTATTCCAGAACGTGTTAATACTGATTTTAATACTGACCATAAGTCTTCTATTAGTTTATAAGACACCAATGATAGCTCTTCAGGTTTCAAATTTAGTTTACAAACATTTCTTTCTGTCCCTAATCTCTGCTTCTTCTATCCACTTTCGCAAACCTTCAACTGGTCCTCAAAGTCTCTTAGTTCTGCCTTTTTTTTTCTTAGATCATTCACTTTTCTCAGGCCTTTTCTGTTTACACTTTCTTTAAATTTCAGCAATTTTTTGTAAAGACAAGGTACCTTCAGAAGGAAAACTATCATGTTCAATCCATTCAGAGACCCATTTTAAACATCTGGCCCATATTTAGTCCTCATGCATTTGAATCTTGGCCTGTCACTATCGGTGGCGGGACTTAAAATTTGCATTTCCCATCTTACAGGGAGAGACCTCAGTCTCGGTTACCGCAGCTGAATTTATGTTAAATAACACAAAGACGCGCATTTCCTAAACCACTTATTAATGTCCCACTTGGAACATTAATCTTCCAGACACGATGATCTGGGCTGCAACAATTTTAAGATGACGTAATCGTCAAATACCATGCTTTACCAGGCATTGGGCGTCCCCAACTTACGTTACGTCACCGCGTAACTACAACAAAATGATTAATTCCCCACGATAAAGAAATTAATCAGCCGGCGTCGACCCTGACCCACTACAAGAAACAAACGTCTCTGTAAATGAGATGGTGGGATCATTTGGTCCCACCGTGGGGCGCTGCTACGAATTGTGAACCCCATGGGAGGTAAACATTGTGGGGCCTTCAGAAAGTTCATCATCTGGAAATGTGTCATCGGAGCCGGGGGAGGGGGGCGCGTTTAATAAGTGCCAACTGGGGTAAAAACGGAAGTAAAACTTAAACTTTTGACGTCCAACTCCTGGCTTCTATGCCTGTCTTTAACTGCGGACCTTACACAAAATTTTCACAACTTCTACCTATATCCACTGGGCCCCCTGGGACTACTGGCCCCATGAATTTGTCATGTTTACCCCCCTTTATGGTGCCCCAGGTTCCACCTCTGTCACAGCTCTGGAATGCCTCTGGAGGTAGTAACAAAGATGTGATAAAGGTGGGATCATGATTCTGGAATGCTATGTAAAAGGAACACCTCTTCTTTGGCAACCAAGGTGTGACATTTTGATGACATATTGCGTGTACCACTCCTGTGCTGGGGGGATTGAAATGAGCGCAGGCCGTGTACAATAAATAAACATATCAATGCAACCAGAAAGATGCTGAACTGGGGAGACACCGAGATCCACCAAGTGTTGTCACTTCAGGTGGAGGACTCTATCCATGCTATCCAACACCGCTATACTTGGGGTATGTCTAACACGCAAGTTATACATCACACTATACGCTGCGCTGCGTCACCGCCCCTTTGATTCCAGAATGCAGGTCCACTGTGTAAAAGTCCAGCCTGTCCCACCTCTGTAACGCCTCTGGAGGTATTAACAAATAAGGGTGGGATCATGATTCCGGAACGCTACATAAAAGCAACACCTCTCATTCCGCAACCAAGGTGTGATGTTTTGATGACGTACTGCGTGTGCGACCCCCGTGCCGGGAGGATTTAAAAATGAGCGTGGGCAAGAGAGTGTACACTAAACAACATGTCAACGTGACCAGAAAGATGTTGAACTGGGGAGATGCCGAGATCTGTGAGCTGATGTCACTTAGGGCAGAGGACTCCATCCATGCTACGTTTGTGGAACGGTGAAAGGCGGGACGACTCTGGAGAGGTTAGCAACACTGCTATACTGGGGGTATTTCCAACATGCAAGTTATACGTCACACTATACGCTACGTCACCGCCCCTTTGAACGCAGGTCAGCTATGTAAAGGTCCAGTCTGTCTCACCTCTGTTACTCCTTTGGCTTGGCTGTGGAAATTGGTCAGTTGTGGAAAAAAGGTGGGATCACTATAGGGTTGCACGATATTGGAAAAACCTGACATTGTAATTTTTTAACCCTGTGATTATATAGTGCGATATGAAAAAAATACTCAGGAGACTATAACAGCTGTGTAGATGATACAGAACATGTGTTTTAATGTCATCCTCCGTGTAGCTGAAATAATTCCAGATAAGCGACGTTGCTTTTCTTTTTTTGCACCAAGCCTTCATTTTTGGTGATTTTCTTTTGTTCATTGCTCATTACCTCCACCAAGGCGGTTATGTTTTTGCCCAGGGTTTGTTTGTTCGTTTGTTGGTTGGTTAGTTGCAAGGTAACTCAAAAAGTTATGGATGGATTTTCATGAAATTTTCAGGAAATGTTGATACTGGCATAAGGAACAAATGGTTAAATTTTTGGTGGTGATCGGGGGGACAGATCTGCCTTGGCGGATGTCTGGGCTCTCCAAGTGCTTTTCTAGTTTTTCAATGTTGTTACCAGCGACTCACTCCGTGTGCAGGGGCATGGTCTGCTTCGGCAAACTGATTAAGAACGATTGTGATTGGTGGGTCGCTGTGCGCAGTGTGTGGTCAGGTACCCAGGTTAAAATTAGTGGAGAACACATTGAGTTCATTTGCCTCCTACATTGCAGGACCTGCGATGTGACTATTGCGCACACGTACATTGCGATGACGATGCTCAAACGATATATTGTGCAGCTCCAGATCACTATCTCATCTTTTTCTGGGATCTCTGTGTAAAAGTGGCTCTTGTTTCTGTCTTTTACTGTCCTTGTGTTTCCTATCTCTGTAGACTGTGTGTGTTTTGTGTATCAGTGGTTATGGCGCTCCTCACCTGCTTCTGCCTCTTATCTTCTCATCAGCGCTGCAGTATTTAACTCCTGGTTCCGTTTGCCAGTGTGGTAATTATGCTACAGCTGTGTGAGCTTTGCCTCGTTCTTGATTCCTTGTGTATTTCTCGACTATTAGATTAATCCCAGTCTCCCTGTACTTCCGTTTCCCTCGTGGCTCCATTTGGCCGGCTGACTCACTCTGCTCCGACCAGCCTCTCCAGCCATCCACTTACTCACCTCCACCCCCATGAACTCACTCCCTGGCCCACTCTGCTGCCACTCACTCGGCAGCCCCACTCCACCTCCAGGCAGCCTACTCTACTCAGCCTGCCCATCTTCACCTTCACTCATCCTTCCCTGAGATTAACAATTAATCAGTTTTATCTGTTCATTCCATGTCTGTGTTCTGCATACGGGTCCTCTTAGTTGGATCGTAACAGCCTGGGAAGATTTGCTGTGTACTTGATCTTGACGTTGATTCTGGAGTAGAATCAATGTCAAGATCAACAAATTCTTTTACCAGTAATTATTTACCATGTTTACCATGATTTGAATATTACATCCTCTGTAATAATACAGTAAACCTAACGTTTGATGCTTAGTCAGCCTAGCAAATAACTATATCCATGAATGGAGATAATCATATGGTCCAAGGAGTGGGCTAATAGTAAGTGTTCTTGCAAGAAAATAAAACAGTAATTGAGCAATTTGTAAGTGCATGTGATGTTTGCCTGTGGTACCTTAAAACGTTACAGCTACAGGGGCTGAATCAGAGCAATAAAATAAAATAAAATAAAAAACATTTCCCTGTAAGTCTTTCCTTGTGGCTCCAATCAAAAGACTAAACATAAAGGGGTGCATATCTGTGTTCACCAGTACCTATGCAAGGTTAACCTGAACCTTGACCCTTGGCTAAATTACTTAAACAACATTAAAATTATGGTTTGTAGGCCTTCGTCCCGTCATATGCAACTATATTCCTATCATGTATGTTGAACTGGGGAACATAGAGCTGACCCCAACATGAAGACCCACACTTTCACACCTGTGTGTATATAGTGTATATTTACTTCCATTTTCATGGTGGTACACATGTAAATCTTGTATTTTTTCTGCTTTATCAGTGCAATCTATCGAAATATATTTTTCTTTAGATATTGAAGTTTTAGGATGAATTGTTTTAGTATTAAGTAGTTATTGTTTAACATAGGATTTCTTTGTTTAATCTGTTTTACTTCAATAATGTTAATAGTGAGTTCTTTGTGAATAGGATTTATGTAGTACTCTGTTGTAGTTTAAGTGTGTGATCACAAGGTTAAGCTTGTTAAGATAGGAAACATCTGTCTCCACAAGAGTTAAGTAGATTCTGTTCTTCTAGATACATGTCGAACACACACATTCAAACCATAGTGTTGTCAAATATAGGTGATAAGGGTAAACTTACTGTTGGCATAAGTTTACATAGAGTTAAGGCCCCACATCTGTTTGACCTTTTCAGATAACGCTAAGTTAAAGATCAACTCATTTGTACGGGCGAGCCCACCCATAGGGTCAATAAATGTACATTTCATCTAATGTTTGGGGCTCATTGTTTTTGAGTCCTCCGCCTTATTTGTGATCTGAATAAATGTTGTCAACTTTGAGACCAATCTGAATCCAGACTCGTCCCTAAAGCTTCCAAAAATAGAACACGTTAACACTATTTATATTATTTATTGATTTTATCTCTTTGTCAGAGTAGAGGTCTGTCTCACATCATCAGGAAGACTGTTCCAGAGTTTAGCTGCATGGAACTGAAACGCAGCTTCACCCTGTTTAGTCCTGACTTTGGGCACCAGCAAAAGACCAGTCTCTGAGGTTTCTTAGGGTCCCAGATGGTTCATATGGGACCAACATGTCAGAGATGTACTTTGGTACTAGATCATGGAGGACTTCTACATGAGCAGAACTGTTTTAAAGTCCATTCTCTGAGCGAAAGGAAGCCAGTGCACAGACTTGAGCACAGGATTAATATGTCGTACTTCCATCTACAGCTAAATGCCAATTAGCAAACCTCCATTAGCTGTTCACATTAATAGAAGTAATGTCGTACATCAGCCAAGGCTTAGATTATCTTCTTCCTCGAGCAGATTCTGCAGGATTTACACATTTTTCAAAAATTCAGCTGAACAGTTTAGTCCTATCGAGTAAACTGAAGAAAGAGCTGCATGAAAGTGAAATTCAAAGAAAACCTCAGAGGCTGAATGCTTCTTCTGCTTCCCCCTTCTCGGTTTGTAAACCATTGATGATGCTACATGTGTATCCTTGCAGCCCAGATGGATCAGTGGGTGGTCTGAATACACCTGAGCTCTGCTGTTATACCAGAAGCCCCGGCAAGATGAAGGACTGTGGTTTACTGAAGAAAAGACCTTTGAAAGGGGACTGACATCATATGCACCTGCTGTGCCACTGGACCTACATCAGCTGACATCTCAGCATCTATTATTGTGAGAACAGCTTCTTTGGTATACAGTCATGGAAAGAATTATTTGTCCAGTAGTTCCCAACCTTTTTGGCTCGTGACCATTTTAACATCACAAATTTCTGGCAGCCCCAGACATTCAAATCAGAGACTTTTTTTTTTTTGCTAAAATTAATTTGTTTTGATCATGTAATAGTTTGCTATATGCAAATAAATGTTAATTTTAGATGACATTTAGTCTATATAATGTATATTATTTTGGACGGAGGCAGAAAAGCCAGGTGTAGATTACTGCACAAAGTGAGAATTTGATTTCCTTGGTCAGGATATGTACAGTCAGTCCAGCTTGGATTTACAAGGCCGACAATTAATACTAAACAAACAAGAACTCAAACTATGTATTATGAAAGAGCTGCAGCATCTGAAACTGACCACAATGAACATTTGACAGATAAACAGTACCACAGCGCTTCAGTTTCAGCTTCAGTTTGTCAGGTCTTTTATGGATTGTGATTGTCTCTCTCAACTCATCATATATTTTTTTTTTATCAGTAATTTATTTATTTTTTATCAATTACTAGAAATTTCAGGCGACCCACACCATTTGAATTCCAGGCGACCCCCACATGGGCTCCCGACCCCAAGGTTAAAAAACACTGTATTAGACCATTATTAGACCATCAAAAGTCATCAATGGGGCAGCCTTGGCTAAGGTAGAATGGGTCATCCAATAACCGAAGGGTTGGTGGTTCAAATCCTGCTCTGCTGTTGTGTCCTTGGGAAAGAAACTTCTCCCACCTTGCCTCCAGTATCACTCATGCTGGTGTATGAAACTGTATGAATGTTTGATGGTGGTTGAGTTTAACGCTGTTGAGCGTTAATTGTCAGCCTACCTCTCAGCTGTAGAAATCTAATCCATTATTATTATTATTATTATTATTATTATTATAATATAATAATAATACTAATATAATAATAATAATAATAATAATAATAGAAACATAGTTATGCAATCAAGTACTAACTCCTGTTTAGTTAATTTATTCATTTATTATATTGTGGATAATCCCAATTAATTAACTGTATCAATAACAGTAAAAAGGGCAGCTTCAGCCCACATGGTTAATATCCTGCTGTAGTCCCCAGCCTGATGACAATAGGCACCCTAAAAAAACCCAATATATTACAGGCACATTAATTAAAGAGAGAGAGTTAAGATAGCTAAGCAACTGTATTTGACTCTTTTTTTATGTGTGATGATGCTCAGGTATAAGACAGTATTGATGTGATCGCTGAGGTTTTTTGTAGCTCTTATAGTGCACATTTTGACATTTCATCCCTAGCTTGTATTGGTTTATTCACACAGTAGATCAGGCGGTGTATTTAGTCAACATTGTTCTGGTAGTGGTAGAGACAATAAAAATGTAGATGGCATTCCAAGTTTGGGTCCAGAGGAGACCTGACATTTCTCCTTTGAGATTGAGCTCATGAAATGGCGTTGTACAGTCGCAGAAAAAACTTATTAGACCATCAAAAGTAATAAAAAAAAACAATGGTTATGTAAACAAGTACTAACTCCTGTGTGTATCATGTGACTGAAACTGACAGGAAGAGAAAACATGGAATGCTAAAAGCACTGTTTTGGGAGTACAATGCCATAGATACTGATGTAAGAACTGAAGTGATTTTGGTTATATCAAGAAAACGATGGAAAATGGATAGATACAGCTCTTAAATTAAACACTTATGAGCTATCTCTGTTGTCATCAGTATATTTGTCCAAAGAAATGGTACCTTTAGTTGTACCAGGCATTAGAAGAAAACAAGGGTGGTCTAATATTTTTTTCCTCCACTGTATACCTGTGTGTGCATGCATGGTTGATTTATTCACCACATTAAAAAAATTCATAGTTTTTCCTCTGAACCTTGCCGCACCTACTCTTCTTATAAAGTGCAGTGTAATCATAGCAATAACCAGGAAAAAAGACTTTGCCCTTTCTTCTGTATACCTCATGTAAACACATCTTGTGCTGTCTGTGGCTAACAAAGACACTTTAATGTCACTTTATGTGCTCTTTCTCCCCCTAGTGGCAGTGTGTCAAACCTACAAGCCTCTACTTGTTTGGTCCATCACATATCATAAAACATAGCCATTTGTCCTATAGCTCCACTTTAAAAAAGGGCATGCATAAAAACACAAGCTCTGAGCTACTGCCGACCTTGTAAATAAAAAATATATGTGTGACATGCCGGATGGACAGTTCTCTGAGGACCTACTTTGCGCTGCTGGAATATAAAATAGCAAAACTCTCTCTGAAAGAAATCCACATTTTCAGGTAGGCCTTGTAAGAAGAATCACATTCACTTTTTCTGCGATTTACAACAAACCTGGGTCCTGAATATGTTTGTACTCAAGTGAAAGAATATGAGAAGAAACAGATTAACTCCCCAAATTAAAATCCAAGCATAAACTACACCCTTTCATGCCTTACTAAATAACATTGAGGATTTCTGTTCAAGTTAATTTGTGGAAGTAAAGCCATTGGTTTGCAGCTGTCATCCTACCCATTAATAACACTTTTAGAGGACTCTCATAAATGTCAAAAGGAAATAGCAGCTGCACTTACTCTTCCTAAATTCTCTAAGTGAGTTAGATCACCTGATCGATTTGATAAGAGTTATAACAGTATGAAATGGAAATAAGTGCAAATGCGGTAGTTTACAAAGTGTGTACCATTCTTAGTTTTCTGTGTGTTCTGAGTTTTTACCAGAATTTCAACCAAACTCAGTCTATCATCTACAGACTGTACTTCACTAAATATAAACTAGTTCAAGTTTTGCTGCAGGTGGGTGTTCATTATACAGCGTCCGTTTTTTAATCCATATGGGAAAGCAGGTATGATTTCAGAGTGTTTGTATGTTTACAGTACAAAAAGCCGTTATATGTATAAAAGAGTGTATTTCTGTTATTGGAGTTAAATTATGGAATGACATAAATAACATTTAAAGATGTGTAATTTAATTTTTTTTATTTTATTTTTTATTAGTGATAGTCCACAAGACATTGTGGGCAGAAAACAACAACAAGTAAACAAAGGGAAAATCAAACAAATAAACAAACCAAAAGCAAACACCAACGACAGAGTAATGACAAACAACAACAATATCATATTACAATGAAAAAAAGCAAATAAATGTAAAGAGTGGAATTAAATTATGAAATGACAATATACATTTAAAAGATATGTAATGTTTTTGTTTTTTTTTTTCTTATTAGTGATAGTCCACAGACATTGTGGACAGAGAAACAACAACACATAAACAAAGGGAAAATCAAACAAATAAACAAGCCAAAAAAAAAAATTACAATGATAGAGGAATGACAAACAACAACGACAACATCATATACAATGAAAAAAGATAATAAATGTAAAGAGTGGAGTTAAATTATAGAATGACATAAATATACATTTAAAGATGTGTAATTATTATTAAATCAGATTTTCATGATCTATTGTCTAAAATAAGTTCTTATATCTCACTGAAAAGTTACTCTTTAGGTGATTATGTTCTTATTTTAAGTGTGATGAGATATTTTGACTAGAAATGAGAAAAATACACTTGGTGAGATTTTGACTTTTGCAGTGTAAGCATTTAGCTTCTGCCTAAGCCTGTTCAGTCTAAACAGAATTTCAGTCGGTGACTTAAAATCAACCTCATTGATTGTATGTTCTGTTCTGTATTAGGGAAGATGACTGAATATACTTAAACCTTAAAGACCCAGTGTTACTTTTGTAGCACTTCTCAAATGAATTTTTCTCTATATTGAACCTTATTAAGTGATTTATCAACATTTATTCTAATATTATGCTCTGTATTTTGTATTCATATGTGAAAATCAGGTATTTTATTATATTAAATGTATTGATCATGTAGATGGTAATAAAAGCTCACATAAAAGTTGAGGGTTTTTTTTATATCAAAACAGAGAAAAACACATTAAAAAGCGACTTTTTCAGTGAAATATATCATTAACTGAACTTGAAACAAGTGTCAAGTGTCGAACAACTGTCACTACAAATGTTTTTCCTCAGTATTTGTGTATGACCGTCAGACATCATGACTTTATTGTGTAAAGTCAGTACGTTCAAGTGATGCGAACCAAGCACTTTTATCTTTAGAAGATCAGTGGGGAATTCAAACAGTGTAGGCTACTCAGGGGCGCCGCTAGCAGTTGTACGCCCAATGAAAGTTAAACGCTGTGGACCCTTCATTGAATTCAAAATCTTGTCGATCTGTCAGAGCAAGGGGGGGTGGGGGTGTATATACGTGGGGATGTGTCTATAACTAATGTAATTTACGCTGACGTGAATTAAAACTGAAACTTAACGTCTTTTATTTCACTGTCCAACTCTGACTTCCGTGCCTCTATCGTAGAGTGGATTGTACACAAAATTTTCACACATTCTAACCTGTATCAATGGACCTCCTCCATGCTCAATGGCCCCCCCACTAATGCTGGGCCCCATGCATTTGTTACGTTTACCCCCTCTTTACCAGTGGCAGCTGTCTTTCAGACAGGGGAAGCTCATTGTCAGCTTACATTAAAAAAAAAAAATTGTCAAGTTATTTAAACATACATTCGGCCCTCCATTCCTTTTTAAGAAAATGGTCAGTGACCTTATCGTACCAAGTAGGCGTCTTTTCCAGGGACTGGACCAGTGTCCTCTCAATGTCCAGCAGAGCTAGGCTGCTTAGACGGCCTTGGCCCATTGTGTTGTAGGTGTAAGACTTCAGCCTTTTTAAACAAGAGATGCTCCTTTCACTCCAACCTAGCCGACAGTTTGATTGATTTAACTATCTACAAAATGATATTAAAGTCGAACAAGAAATGATTAAATTATGTAACTGAAACATGAAAACGCTGAAATTATGTTAAATTTAAACAAGGAAGTATAATGACTGTGTTTTATTTACAGTGCAAGAAATGAACGAGTAATTTCGAAGTGGTTTCTCTCTTGATTTCACAGCAGAATGTGTGATGGTATTAAACTGAACTGTGTCAGTGAAGGAGGAGATCTAAAACTGGCTGTCAATCAAACGGGATTCAGCCTTTCGACTGATCCTCCAATCAGCACATGGGATTCTGGTGTCCAGCCCAGCCGAGCTCCGCCACAGCTCCATTCACCCCAGAGAGCCCTGCGTCCAGGGGTGGGACAACATCGTGGCATTTATCCAATTACTGTCCAGTTTTGAGGCAATGAAAAAAACTGTTCCACTCAGTCCCATTGAAGCCCATAGACGCCCGGTGTCTACGGACAAATGCACTGAGCAGAGATCGAATGAGAAAACAGCACAACGGGAATGGATGAGAAGTGAACAACATTGCGTCTGTTGATTTGTGATAAAGCTGATTCTGAACGAACTCGTCTTTGAGATGAACGTGTTATAACACATTTGTAGTCAATAAAATGTCAACACAACCATACATATTTAACCATTTAATTTTCATAATTTTAGGGGAAGGGCTTCCCTATCGCCACTGCTCTTTACGGCCCCCCAGAGGCTACTGATACGAGAATGTATCAGGGAATTCACATCAGGAAGCAAACGCTAAACAGCTGACCAGAGCAATGTCGCCATAAAATTAAGTGCATGCTTGCGCGATTTTAATGTAAATTTATTCATATGTTATTGTAATTCAACAGTGCAGTTCCGCCCATTCATTTCCTGAAATGTTAGGGGAACTTCAGCTTCCCTTGCCGTCTCAGAGCAATTGCCTCTGATCAACATGATTTAACTTTTTATATCAGTAAATGATTTTGGTTGCCAGTAAATGTTTACATCTTTATGGGTTAAACCCGAACAGCACTTGATGGCATTGTTGGGCTTTACATGAGAGTAAATGAGATCAGTTAGATGTGATAGATTTCTTGTTATCCCCCATTTACCATGCTTGTTTGTGCCTTGGAGGGCATAACATTAAAAGCGGACTTAGATGGATAAAAGCCTACACACACGGCTACATCAAAAAAACACAAATGTCTGCTGTGATTAAGTCAGTTGGAACATTAACTTTAAATGTAAGCCATCATTTGCCAAGAAATAATTGTGAAGCAGTCAACTATTTATGTTTTGGAGTATGCTCTCACTCTGTTGTCATTAAGTGAATATATCGCTGCATATATTTATAGTTCATATTGCACTTTTCCAAGCCAGTAATTGCTACGATACCGGTGTGTTTCCACAGGGCAGTGTTTATGTTTAGACACTGCAATCAAGGTACTGAGGTGAAACTGATATAAATTACCCAGTTATGATAATTATGTAAGGTAAATCAACCAGAGGTAAGCTGCCTCTAGTCACTTTAATTATGAATCGTAAATTTTACCGAGGCACCCTAAGACATGTGTTTCCAGACAACATAAACGTACCTGCTCACAGCTGGCTGTAATGCCCAGGCACTGAAATTTTATGATGTCAAATTCCAGGCATGACTGCACTAAGGCAAATGAGAGGTGTGATTAAACGGAAGAAAAGAACACATTATGGATACGGAGTAACAAATAAGAACCATTGTTACAACTCGATCAAAAAGCGGCTCTGCTAATGACCCACAGTTCCTAACAGTTTGGACTCCTGTGAAATTTTTGGACGAAATGTGCACCAATATGAGCTCAAATATTCACATCGGTGCACATTTGTTCACAGTGGTAAAAGGTTTTGTGCATTTGAAGGCAAGCTACGAAGCTGTTTTGACTGTGGAAGCTGAGCTTAGAGGAATAACACTCAGCCTGCGTGTCAGGGATCGCTCTTAATTACCTTAAATCTGAGCACCCCTGTTTGTTTCACAGACTAATGACTTAGATGGGGATTAAGCACTTAGCACTGCGCTAATTAGCACGCTAGCACTCCCTTGGCATCCCAACATGAGCCTCAAACAAAAAACCATCAACCTGGGAAGTGCTGTTTCCTTGGCTCTTTCCAGCCTCTGACCTCCAAATCTACCCGCAGAGCATGTTAATCAAATGTTACATAATTCACACTAATTTGCACTGTGAAAGATTTTTTTTTTAATGCATCAATTCAGTGTTGATTGCTTTTCTACCTATATTAAATGATTTTTCACCTTTGTATTGAGTCGTGGCAGCAGTTAAAAGAACAAATTCAAGCATTTTTGTGTAACAATTAAAACCCAGCCAGAGACCATTGGTGGCACAGTGGCATAGTAGTTAGCACTTCCACCTCACAGCATGAGCGTTTCTTCTGAGTCCTCCAATTTTCCTTGCCATTAAAAACAGTTACATATAGGTTAAATTTGCCCCTGCCCGTCGTGCTAATGAAGATCTGGAGTTGGTCCCCAAGTGCCTTCAATGGTAGCTCACTGCTTCTAATGTATGCTATGTGCTACTGGTAATGTAAATGCTAGTTAGTGGTATTAGGAATGGTAAAATGCAAAGACCAGATTTTGCTATGGGGATAATAAAGCAAGTTCACCTCAACCTTAGCCTTTTATTTAAAACCAGAAATACTATAAATTACATTAATAGTAGTCAGTGTTGGGAATAACGGCGTTAAAAATATAACATTAGTGTTACTAACGCCATTATTGTTTTCCAGTAACGGGTAATCTAATTTATTACTATTTGAAATGTTATAACTCTATTACCAACAGTGAAATATGCAGTGTTGGGCAAATTACTTTAAAAAAAAAAAAAAATTAGTTATAGTTACTAGTTACTTTCCCAAAAAAGTGATTTGTAACGGAATTAGTCCTTCATAAATATAATTAGTTACCAGGGAAAGTAATTATTGCGTTACTTTTTTTGAAAAACCTTCAAATATGTAAAAGGAAACTGATTTTTGAGTGTGTTTCACGGGCCAGTTGTATAAAGTAGAACAGCAGACAGGTACTGAATACCATGACTGTGGTGAGGCTGGGGTCCACCAGGGCCCGGCTTTTCCACCACATAAGGGGATCTGCATTTATAAGGACATGCTCCTCCACGTCTTTCAGTCGCTCCTCCTGGATCCAGCAGTAAATGTCTTTAGTCCAGTCAGTCAGACTCTCACTGATAACTCCTCCCCTAAGTTAAACTGCGCACATAGCGACGTTCAAGTGAATGCGGGCGTGCTGCGGACAACTCAAACTCACAGATGTCATTAGTCGTTCAGGTGAAGGCAATGTGGACAACTCAGACTCATGGGGCACACAGGTGAAGCATGAAGGCAGTGTGTTTAATTTGAATAAGAGAACGGCTCGCAAACGAATGGCTCGCAACAAATCGGTTCTTATCGTTCACTGAAAAGAGCCATTCAAAAGACTCGACTCATCAGTGAACGTCACACCTCTTGAGCCAGAACGGATAACAGCTGATAGATATCAGTGCATAGTAACGTGCCATATTTCACTGCCGGTAACGGTAACAGCATTGTAACATTTCAAATAGTAATTCATTAGATTACCCATTACTGGAATACAATAACACCGCTATTTTTAATGTTGTTATTCCCAACACTGGAAATGTGGTGCGTTACTATACACTGTATCTAAGAGCTTATCCATTCTGCCGCCTCGCTCAGCCAGGCACGAGAGGTGTGATGTTCATGGACGAGTCGAGTCTTTTGAATGGCTCTTTTCAGTGAACGATAAGAACTGATTCGTTGCGAGCCATTCCTATATTCAGACTGCCCACACTGCCTTCATGAGTCTTTGTCCATGCTGCCTTCATGTGAACAACTAATGACATCTCCGAGTTTGAGCTGTCCGTCCACCCCATTCACTTGAACGCAGCTATGTGCGCCTCAAGCCTCAAGACGACAAAAGTGAGATCACTTGTCTTCCTTGACTCAGATTTGCCAAAGAAGGAGAAGCAGTAGAACTCACAAAGGATGACTGCTTTATTACCTCCGCCAAGGAGGTTAGTTTTGCTGGCATTGGTTTGTCTGTCTGTCTGTTTGTGTGCAAGATAACTCAAAAAGTTAGGACAGATTTGGATGAAAAATTCAGGAAATGTTGATACTGGCACAAGGAACAAATGATTACATTTTGGTGGTGATCGGGGGGGGGACACGGGGGCCCACTGATCGCCTTGGTGGAGGTCTGCGCTCTCCGAGTGCTTTTCTCGTTATTTCAGGGATGTCTTTAATTTTGCTCACACCAAGGTTATAATAGTTTTAGATTTTTCATTCTAGTTTTAGTTTATTTAGTTTTGACTTTTTTTTCTCTAATTCAGTTAGTTGTAATTCGTTTTAGAGCAGGTTTGCTCGTTTTTATTAGTTTTTTGTATTTTTTAAAATGCTTAATTTTAGTTTAGTTTTAGTTTCTTTATCTTTTATCTCCTTCGCCCTCGTATTCAAATAAATCCCAGACAGGACTCTGCTGCTTTCTCCCAGTTTTAGTCTCCATGTTTCCAGGTAGAGTGGGACCAGAAGATGACTAAATGACAAGTGACAAAAAGTGACGGACTGTTAAATATCATATGGTGCCAGCGACTAAAATTGCTTGAGGGAAATAAATCGATTTCATATCAATCTGACACTGACAAAGACAAAACGAAGGGAATTTTATCCATAGTTTTTATACGTTTTAGTTAATTTTGTAAAAACACAATACAATTTCAGTTAGTTATTGTTTTTTTTCTTTTAATTATAGTTTTTATTTATTTTAGTTATGAAAATGTTTTACAATTCTAGTTTTTTGTCATTTTGTTAGTTTTCGTTAATGATAAACCTTGGTTCACACTCAAATAAATGTGAAGTTAAATGAAGTACCCGTCTACGCTGTTTACTTGACAGCATGTCCATGAAACATGCCCAAAAATCACTTTTCTTTTACATATTTGAAGGTTTTTCAAAAAACGTAACACAATAATTTAACT